>NW_010538285.1:20623-26678 GCF_000687285.1 Phaethon lepturus
TGTTATTGTACTCTTGTATGCTTGTACATTTTACAGCAATAAAAACTTCCACTAAAAGTTTATATTAAGCTGCTGTAGAATTTTCAACTCATAGTGATATAAAGACAAAAAATAGAGATTCCAGGTGGGGAACTGATGTCCAATTCGTCAGAGAAGGACTGAATTTCTAAAATAATTTAAGTAGTTAAAACATTTGATTAAACTGAAGATAAGCTGGAATTCAGCCAGTGCTGGCTGGGTATTAGTTTCAGCGCACTGAAACTCAGAGAAGTCTCAAAATTCTCATGTCAAGTAAAGTTAGGTAGGTGCTGATGGATACAGCTATATTTCAAGCTCTAGTGTAACGAGGGGAGATAAATCACAACATTCCAGGTCAATTCTTGGGTTTACTGGTGATGTAGTTCCCAAAAGCCTGGGTCCTAATGAAAAAGTGCAAAACAATGTTAGCAGCAAATCATTGGATTGCAACATGGAAGATTCTGGGTACTCCACTGCAATTTCACAGAACAAAGTGTGTTTAATCCCTGAATTGGTTGTTTTAGTAAGTCTCTATCTGTTTTCACCTTCACGTCAATAACATCTGCAGTTATTGTTGGTATTTCTAAAAGACAAGATTATTTATTTGTCACCAGCCCCAGGGGCTGAAGAAGTGTGCACTCTCCAATTAAAGGCTTTTAACAGCTGGATGCTTGCTAACTGCTTCGCAGAAACATTAACTACTTTAAAAAAAAAATCCTTACCGATCTGAAGAGGGCTATGCCTCTCAAAGGCAATGGATAAGAAACTTTTTGAAAACAAAGGAAAATAAAGTTTAAATTATACATTGTTCTCCCTTCAGACAGACAGAGCAATTAACTTCTTTTTATAGCAAAATTCATGGCCTCATTTTCCCCAGTGCTAATTATTCCCAGGAGACGATGGTGAGACTGTATGTTCGTGGTCCATCTCATTTCCTTTACACTGATCCTCTAACACCGGGTGCTCTCCAACATACAGAATTCATTAGCTAGTGGCCTGGAGTGGTGCTCACACCATCTCTCATGTGCTGCTGCATAATAAAGGTGTCCATCCTGAGAAAGCCAAGGACAGCTCATGACCGACATGTGCTGTGTTCCTGCTGGTCCCAGCAGTAGATGTGCTCCTAGGGCAATCACCAGCCAGCAGAGTTTGTGGTACCTTGCAAGTTGTCTGAAACAACTCTGCCCTGACATGTTCGTTATTGCTGACTTCTGCATCTATCCACTACTAGCCTCAGGAATATTTGCACTTTCTTCCACCCTCCGCTCGGAGGAGGGAAGATGGTTGCTTTTTCAGTGTTTTGCTTTCATGCGTGCTCATTAGTCAAGAGGTTAAAGAGAGTGCTTGTCCCTTTTGACAGAAAGTAGTACAATTTGACTTGGGCTTTTTTTGTGGGCAGCTTTTCCAACAGCCTCAGAACAAAAGATAATTATGTCTCTTTTCTCTGGAATAAGAGAAGAGGGCTGAAGCTGTATGTCTTACCATGACTTCTATCCCAGAGCTTCAGACAAATCTTTAGGGCCAGAAAGACAAATCTTTAGGGCCAGAATCACGTCTAAGGAGTTCCTTGACAAAAGACTTTATTCATGCTCAACATTTCCTGGACAGACAAGCTAAAGAGAACCCAGAACATGTTTAATGTACTTCTGGTCCTTGAGGTGGGCTGAAGAGATGTGTTCAAACAGAAGTTTCTGATATATGAAGACTCCGGGGCCAGTCAGGGATTGAACAGAAATTAATCTTGCCTTATCATCAAAAAAATGTATTTGCCTGTCCCATTTCCCTTGCTGAACAGGAGGGGGATCTGGTACCATAAATATTGGTTAATTGTGAAACTGATGTGTTTGCAGCCTGATTTACACTGGGGAATGTATTCTAGCTAATCTCTGTTTAACTATTCTGGCTGCATCCTTTCTGGTCTGATAATAATAATAATCTCTTCCTTGATTAATATTCTAACCTCTTAAATATGTAAAAGCTACCTAATTTTCTCCTGCTGCATACCTAAGAAGATATGGCATGTTAATTAAAGGGTTTGTTATCAACTAGCATTTATGATGTTTTCCCCCAAAATACGCTTGCAGGTACATGTTATGGGAGGGTTTTTTTTTCCCCTGTTCCATTTAAAATAAATATTTTAAACTATTCCCAGTTTGCTTTTCCAGTAGAACACTCTGATCTCTGTGATCAAAGTTAAAGCATTATATGAAAACCGCAAAAAGTTTTCTCCATGGCTCCCTTCAAGTTGACTTATTTTGCCAATCGTCTGTGCTCTGATCTTTGAAATAGTATTTTCCATGTTGCTGTAAGCATAAACATCATCACAGGATCAAGTTGCATGAATGTGGATAAATATCTAAAATTATACACCACAGCCTACAATAAAGCGAATCACGCACAGAGAATGCAGCTTAAGGTTTTATCTGATGCTATCAGTACTTGATATTGATTACATAAAACAGAATAAAGTGTTCCTTACTTTGTATCTGTCTGCTGCCGAATTATCTTGCAATACTTACTTTTAAAGAATTTTGACTGCTTAGACCTTATTTCACTGTTGACTCTTAATTTTAAAGGGATAAAACTAAAAAAAAGCCAACAAAAAAAAACACAGAACAGTTGGCCCCAGTTACAAATGTTTCTTCATGTAGTAACCAGTTAAATCATCACTGAGTAGCACTGTCAATCTCAGTGCAATCCTACACAAGCAACTTATTTATCCATCAAATTCATTACAAAAAAAAAAAAAGAAAAGAAAAAAGGTGGGAGAAATGCCAGAGTGTTGGCTTCTACTGGTCTGACGTTTACTGCCCTTAGAGTCTGCAGGTTACTTTGGTTAATTGAAAAGTCAGAAAGTATTCATTTCCAATTAAATGAAACATTTTGTGTAGTGGCTGGGGATTGCCAGTTATTTCCATACAATAAATGGAATAAAATTTGAAAAAAAAAGGCAGTGCAAAGCAAAAGACTGAGATATTTTGCCTCATAAATATCAAGAGGAAACACTTTGAATTGAAAGCCCTGAAATACTTGGCCTGGGAAATACCAGATGGAAGATTCATATTTTCTCTCATTTGTCTTTGTTCTGCATTTTGACTGAAGCAATTTAGTACATCTGATATGAATTAAAAAGATTTGTCAGTGCCTTTTTGGTAGGAGTTTTTTTACCCCTTCAGATCTACCTCTGTGTAAGCTGAAGAACTCGAAAACATGCTATAACTTTCAAAAAGCTGATGTGCTTTTGCATGTACTGCTATAAGTTTGTTTTTAAATTTATCATTCCTAAAACGCACTTAAACCATTGTTGTGGATGCACTTTTCAGTTCCAATATTTTGCTGTCACCAGATTTTGTAGTGTTATCCCTTGGTTTTTAATTTTTCTTGTTACCTTGTGTTCATGACATGACACAAGAGATTGACAAATATTTATATGCAGGAGCAAAACTCCTCTATTTTTTTTTGTTTTCTTGTTTTTTCAACTTCAGGTGGAGGATATGCTAGCTTGTGTTGTTTCCATCCTTGGACATATTCAAAAGCCATCTGGACATGGTCCTGAGCAACTGGCTCTAGGTGGTCCTGCTTGAGCAAGTTGACATGTGGAGGTCCCTTCCAACTTCAACCATTCTGTGATATCTAATAAGACACAGCCTACAAGAACCTCAGCAATATAACTTGTGGGAGAGTGAAGAGAACTACTGGGACAAATTCAGCAGTCTCTTTTCCTCCTCCCTTCAGCTGAGAAGACTCCTCATTGTGACTCTAAGAACTAAAAAGATTACATGGAGAAATACTAATATGGTGGGAAGGATTGAGGCAAAAGTGGGTTTTTAAGCGGCCTCTGTGATAGAGTTGAAAAGGATCAGAATAGAAAAGTGAAGAAGCTTGGAAGCAACATGCAAAGTGTGGTTGCAGCAATGAGGGAAAGCTCAGGTTTTGCTTAGTTTCTTTTTTGAATCAGAGCAGTAGTTGCCTTTTTTCTTCTCACTTTGCAGTTTTGAGGCCTCGCTACCAAAGAAAAACAACAATCAACAAACATTTAGAAACCTTGCAACCAAACTTCGACATTTGAAAGGAAGAAGTATGTGCCTTGGTCCCAGCTCAAACCTGGTTTCCCAAATAAGAAGACATTTTTGTGCATCATATTTGGAGGAAGAAGAAACCAGACTGGACTTGAAATGTAATTTTAACCTCCATTGTGTAGCAACTCCATCACTCATATGGCCCATGAAGAACATGTTGCCGACACAAAACAACAGTAAGAAATAATAGCAGCCACAAGCTTCTCTGCCAAATCTTGAGGTCTGGGAACAGCTTTGTTCCAAAGAACCAGGTTTCCATTCCACCATTCCAGCTTTCCTTAGTGAATGACTAAGGTGAATAGAACATTTCTATACAGTCGTGCAGAGTGTAGATGGTGTCTTCCTGCTTCACTACCTTCTCTTTCCAGTTGTTCTTGGTCCTACAAACAGGATGAGAACACATATGGGCTATAAAAGCCTTCAGCGACGTGTGCTAAATTTACAGGCAAGGCTGTTCACTTTTTTTTCTATTAACTGAAGAAGTTGCAACCCTCCTTCTTACATTGGCTGCTGTTATCAAAAGTCTTGAGTGAGGCCACGCACAACATGTCTTATTCTATAGGTATTTAGATTTCTTGCAGAAGCTCCTATGATATATGAGAGTAATAAAAGTATGGAAAAGGGCATAGATGTAGGGTCCAATTAACTATGCTTAAGAAGCAAATATGTTAATTCTCAGCTACATAAGCTAAATGAATGCTGTGCTGCCTGGTTTCTGGGATTCACTAAAGGACTCCTAAACTCAAAATAGGACCACATGTCCTCTGCACTTTGATGTTATATTTAGTTTCATGTCTGCAGGGAAGGACAGAGTGCAAGGTTACCTGTGTGGGATCATTAAAAGCATCTTGATTAGAGAAATGCCATTAGGTAGCCATTTCCATAAGGCGTGCATTCAGAGTGTCTTGTTTGCTCATGTTGTTACTGGAAGAATGACAGTGTCTCTTCCTGTAACTATAGTGTACAAATTGTTTTTCCATGCTTTTGGAGATATTTCACAGACATTTCCCTAGTCTGTTTCATAGTACCTAAGACAGCATATGAAGACACTCAAAAAACATCGCATATTTTAAGTGAAAAATAAAAATTGCTCCACGCAAAATCAAACCCACAGAACACCTGAAATGAACATTTCCCTTCTCAGACAACAAACTGTGCACTGAGATGTTATAATTGGCTCTTTAGCCTAGGCTTTCATGTGATAGATTTCTTGAATGGACATTTTGTTTAGAGCAAACTTTCTGAAACAATCTGAGGAATTAATGAGTTTTCACTGGAAATGACTATATTTGCTGAGAAATTGCTACACAGAGAGTCTGGATTTTTATTTGAATTTAGGGTTCTAAGTAGATTTTTGAATTCAGATGCTTATAAACTATTGCACAAAGGGCTTAGATGGGACTTTAGAGTGTACAAGCTCTACATATAAAAGTAAACTTCTGTTCATCCAAAAAAGAGATAAATTACAGAGAGAAATAAATCTTAGAACTAATACTGCTGAGTCAAGAAGTAAAATTAAACCATGGCATGACACTAGATAGCTTTTGACTGTTGATGTCATGCAATGCAGCATGATGTCTGAGAGCCGTAGAGCATCAGAGGAAGTAGCATGTGTACTGACAGCAGACTAACTGCCTCAGAGCTGTTCTATGCTTTACAAAATATATTCTTTCTTCCTTTGAAACTTGAGTAAATTAATATTTCATTGCTATTTTTTTGATTTAGCCTAAGTTCCCAGTCACCTGTATTCATTACTTGTATTATTATTTGGTGGCTCACGGCTTAGACAAGTGTACTCTTCACTGGGTAAAAAAACTGGCTGGATGGTCGAGACCAGAGAGTTCTGGTGAATGGAGTTAAATGCAGTTGGCAGCTGGTCACAAGTGGTGTTCCCCAGGGCTCAGTTTTGGGCCCGGTCTTGTTTGACATCTTTGTCAATGATCTGGATGAGGGGATCG
>NW_010538286.1:0-18606 GCF_000687285.1 Phaethon lepturus
CGGAGTGCCGCTGCGAACGGAACTGCAGCGTGGGGTAGGCGTTGGAAGGTGCTACGCTTCTCCTCTGGGTGTTCAGGGAGACAGTTCGGGGCTAGCACTGATCATCTGCGGTTCCCGGCGGCCAGGTTGGAAACGGTGCCCGCGGTAAGGAAGAAAGCAAACCAGAGTGAGCCAAGAGGCCGAGAGAGTTCATCCAAGCGTGACCAGCGGCCAAAGCATCAGCTCCTCTTAATGTGCAGCACTGGGGGCAAGGGAAGGGGGCTGTGTTTAAGCCATTCTTGTCACAGGTTTAATACGACTGCTTGCCACCCAAACTGAATTTATAGCTATTTCCAGTCCATTAATAACAGTAGCCTGAAAAATTCCTTTTGCATCATTTCCTTCCTAGCAATAAAGGACTAAACTGGGACCTTCCAGGCCGTGGGGTTTGATCTCCTGCCATCACAGGCAAACCCTCACGTAACCACACTGGCATCTAGCGCCGTTTTTGCGCCCAGAAGGGATCCCGCCCCACTGCGCCAGTCAGAAAGCCTGCATCCACCACCTTTACTGGTGGTTAAGAACTTTTAACTTACAACTTGAAAAACAGACAGTTTATACCTATTGGTTCCTGTAGTAATATTGTTTAGTTTAATAGTTGACTTCTCTGCTTCTCTGTAGTAAGCCCTGCATTTTCTGAGCTCGTTCCCCTTTCCTTTTTGTGTACATGCGCCTTCCAGGAGCAGACATGGAGCTGCACCCTCGGGCACAGCAGGGTCTCACCAGTACCTTCTATCTTCCCTATCTGCTCTGAGTAGCCCGTAACTCCACACTACACTTATGGAGGTCTTTTATCACACCCGTATGGCACTGATGATTTTAGTCATCCATGAGCTGGTAAGTACCTTTTCCAGAGGAACCAGGTAAGAACTTTTTCCAGAGACCCTGGCAATTACTGTACACCCAGAAAGAGGTGAAATCCCTGTTACTGGTCCTGGTTGCACCTTTTCAACACTTTGCTCTCAGAAAACTCCCTTTCCTCAGTTAATGTAGTTCCCACTCCAGTCCATTTTCTTTCTAGTTTGCTTGAATGGGATTTTGCCACTTACCTTGCTCTGCAGCATCAACAGCTTCATACCCGTTGTCCTGCTCTCCCTTGCTTAATTAGGCATTGCATAGAGGAATGAGGGACAGTTCCCGGCAAGGTACTCCAGTCCTCCCATGGAGTCCAGCAATGAAGCTCCTCTCTTCAATCCCTGCCTTGGCCAGGAAGGTCATCCAAAAGCTGTGCTGTGTCATCTTCACAGTCCCTCTGACCTGCCAGGGTTTTCTGCATGGCTGAACATTGTCATGTTGCTCAGAAGTTCTGCATAAAGCCTAGACAAAAGGCCATAGATAGCACTGGTGTAAAGCAAGTGTGGAGGGAAGGAAGGCAGAAAACCTGTGGTAAGAATACAGCAGAGTGACTTGTACCAACCTGGCATTCATTTCTAAGGCAGTTAAGTTCAAGTGCACATTTAAGTACTAGGTTGGAACACGAGAGCCAGTCAGCCTCGATTTATATTCCATGCAGTTATCTGGGTACACTGTTATAAGGTAAAAAACGGGGTCCATAGATGTGCAAAAAGTTTTGTAATAGCTCTGGGTTTCAGGATCAATGTGTGGGATCAGAGTTCTGCACGTGCACAACGCTGAATCAGCAGCACAGCTCCCTTGCTGCAAGCCTGGAGGGGAGGAGCGCTGCTCAGGTTTACTGACAAGGCAGTAATTAAGAGGATGGCAAAGACCCTCTGTTTTGTCCTGTTGGGGAGTCCCTTAAACCTTTGCTTTAGCATGCTAAGGTCCTTTTACACAACAAGCATTATCCAACCTTTTTTTTGTAATCCTATGAATCTTCAGTAAGATGGCCAGCCTTGCACCCTCTTCACAGCAGGCTAAAAAATGAATGTGTACAGCAGCTGACTACAGTGCAAGGCCAGTGGTACCTTTCCGCTTTTGCTTCCTCTGGTTTCCAAGACCCAATTGCTTAAATAAATCTTCCTGCACGTGAATTACATCCACTTCACTGAGAATTTCCTGCCCTACTTATTTTGTTGTGCTCCTTATTCTGGTAGTTGCTCACATTTAATAAAGCTACTGTCCAGACTTAAACCCTTGTTATTTTAAAGCTTATGCTTTTTATATATATGAAAAAAAAAAATCATTGTATAAAACACAACTCATTCTGCCCATACTAGCAGTAGTACCTGCCACATATTTGCCTAGCTTGTGATAATGTAGCAAGAAGCTTATAAAAAGTATTCATATGAAATACCAACATTGTAAAACAGAATCCAGCCTAGTAAAAATATTTTATATAAATATGGCTCAGACATCTCAGTGAAATAGCTGTTAAATCTATGGGAAATGTGAAAGGTAGCACTTTGATTGTATGAAGTGAGGAAAATGAAAAAGCACAACGTGCTGATGCACACAAGAATTAAAAAATACGGTTATAGACAGAAAAATGTCAAAGAAACACCAGCAGTAATCTCAACTATATTTCAAACACTACTTTAAGAAATCAGGGCTAGGTTTTTTTCCCACTTTGCTGGGAAGCTTTTTTCCCCAGGAGCTAAGAACCTGGCTACGACCGAAAAACCATCAAAAGCCTGGTTTGGATGCCTTGGTGGCCCAGTGACCCACTTGGTGACTGGCGGTGACTGACGGTGCGATTCGCAGGTGCTTTTGCTGCAGGGGAGGCAGGAACCTGACTCCCACCAGACAGGGTTCCCCTGCAGTGCTCTCGGGGTCAGTGCTGTACACTTCTGCTCCTCTTCCTCATTCTCCAGACAGTATTTACAGGGGTGAGGCTGCCATCTTCTGTGAGTCCTGCCTGTAAAGTTGACTCCTGATACCTCACCAGCCTCCCTTATGATCTTTTACTTCCCTGGACACTGTGCCTGGGAACTGGGTCCCATACAGACCCCTGTGGAAGCCGGTGTACCCATGAGCCCGCGCAGCGCTCTCGCAACACCTTTTCAAGAGGCAGCGGAGACCTGCACCCAGACCGAGGGAACATCCATCATAGACACCTCATCCACAAGCTGGAAAATATTTTTTGCAGGGACAGCCCCAAATATCTCCTCCATTTCCAAAAATCCCAACTTAGGCATTTTTTTTTACAACAGATAAGAGTAATGTCTAGTTTCCTTGGTAGCCACCTGACAGCAGCAATCTAAGTGTTCCAATAGTTGTGCTGAGCTCTCCCCTGTGTGAGACATTTCAGTGTGGGGACATTAAGAGCCTTCTCCACACCTGCCCGTGGACCTTTCTGCTCAATCCTACACGGACTTCCTGGGGTGTCATGGATTTCCCCTTAAAAGCACTGTCAGTAAGGTCAGTAAGATTCAGGTCCACATATACTCTCAGAAAAGAGGAGCAGAGGCTTAGTCACAAACCCACTTTGGTACCAGGAGCCCAGCTGAACCAGTCTGTTCCTTCATGGTTTTCTGAGCATAAAAAAATACTCTGAGCATGTACAGAGATCTGTGCAACGTTTGGATAGTGGCAGGCTCTTAAAGGGTGTTCACCTTTGCTAACCATAGCCATTTGGGGGAATGATCACATTTCAGAGGTGTGCAGGTGGATCACGTAGTGAGTTTCTAGGGTGGTGAAGTTTTTCCACCAGATACCCAGTCAGCAGGCAGACAGAGGCAGCCGCAGACAGTTTTAGTCTGCTTCAGAATAATCCAGATTTCCAGGATTTGTAAAGCATCTGTGTCCTGGTAAACACTGGCTTCTTCCTTACAGGTTACAGTTCTGACAACTGCCAGAACTGATACCAAGTGTGGAAGACCAGAATATGGCATGTCTTCCTCTGATCAGCCATGGAGGATGCTGCTCCTCATCCCACTGAAAGCACCATGGACCCGGAAAAGGGTCTTTTCTGCAGTTCTCAGTTGCTGGTGAAGCGGGGCTTATGGATTCTCTACCTGCTCATAGGCACTGAACTATGAGGAAACCAAAAGAAATCATGACAACCCTACAGTCTGTGTCTAAATTTGAAAGATCAAAGGATGCATGTGTTGTTTGGCAGACTGGCTACGAACAGTAGCACTGACGGCAAGAAGGGAACCACTGTTACAGCAGGGTGGGTGTTGCAGTCACACATTAGAAGGTGACCCTGTTTCCCCCTCTCTGCTCTTTCCTTGGATGTAAACCAAACGGATATTCACACGTGAACATGAGCAGACATGACATTCGAAAGTTACACGTTAAGGTTGTAACAGTTAAACTGACCTTTTCAAAATTTGCTCAGCTCTAAGTCGGTTGATGAGGCTCTGATCAGAGACGCTCTCAAGAACACGTTTGCTGTAACTTTACTTTCTCTCCAACTGCTCTGGTGGTCACGTTGTTTAGAAAAATATCGAACAATGGTTTTTGCCTGTAAACATTATAACTATAATTAGTAGAGATATATCTAAACTTGATCAGCATCCAACTCTAAAAAATGTAGATCCTCTCTACTATAAATACTATGTATTTAATAAACCAGCTTAGATGCACTTTTCAATTTTTTTGTGACAATCTTTGTCTAAAAGCAGCATATTTCTGAACTTTCAAGTGCACATAATACAGAAATGTGATTGTGTGCTATTAAAACAGACCGTCTGACTCTAGCCTCTAACAAAAATAGGATTTATCAGTCAGGGATTTTCAGTGGAATTTTCATACAGATGTATGATAATATGTATTATGAAAAAAATGCTTTTGTTCAAATTAGTGGCAAAAACTCCTTTTTTGCTGATACCTATATGAAAACCAGCAAAAATAATATTGCAAGTATTAATAATTAAAACAATTTAAAGACAAAAAGTACTAATACATAAACAACAAATACTCATGGTTGGTATTGTATATATTATCTGACATATTATATGACTGGTACAGTCCAAATTTCTCATTCCCTACTGCTCTTACATCTTTTCCAAGTCTTGTGTTCTCACTATATTCTGCAGCTGCCGTTTCTAGACCAATTAATTTAGGAGACTTCAGGGAGTTATTTTCCCTCCAGCACTCACTGCAACACTTCTCTTGGCAGGAAACGTACCTGGCAGCCGACCCGGTCCCCTTCCGACTCCCCCTCCGGCGCGAGCGAGCGAGCTGTGGGTGCTTTGGCCATGGAGGGTGGCTCTCTGATGGGGATGTCTTGCTGGAATCAAGTCCCTGGGTTATGTCCTAAACCACAGAGCAGATACTTCTACAGAAGTAGAACCACACTCCTGACATGAACCAGCATGCTAACATTAACGAACTGCATCACTACATTATACACGTTGTATCATGTGGCCCTTAGACTGATTCTGCCACCACAATCCTCTTTCTGGTACTACATAATGCTTTTACGAAGGCTACCTGCTCAGATCCTCTCTCAGTTTTTTCCCCACGGGTAAGCAAGCCGGCCAGATGCCTACTTCCTGGTATATATGGTAAGAGAACAAGCAGAAATAAAGATGTCTTCACTGGGGACACACATGATTTTTTTTTTTTTTTTTAGGGTGGCAGTTGAAAATGAGATTATTTTATAAACTGTGGGCATTTATGAAATAGCAAAATATTGATTGCTTAATTTCAATTAACACACCTGTGAGATAGGTGCATTGCCTTGTTTTACTCATCCAAGGTGTTACTTACTTAATGGAGTCTTGACACCTAGATTCCCACTTTATGCAAACATCAAGTAGAAAGATGATGGTAAAGATGAAAGAAGTTGAAAGGACATCCCAATCAAGCTTTTTTTTTTGTTGAACTATTACTTAGATAAGTATCTATACATTCAAAGCAGCAATATAGATACACAGTAAAGAACAATACTTCCAGTAGAACACAGTTCTTTGTGTAGACCAAAGCATTGATAACGCCACTAAATGTAAATGAGGCATTGGATTTTTTTTTAATTTATTTAATCAAATTATCTTGATGGAGGAAGGATTTCAGAAAGTTAATTAAGCCTTTCCAGCACTCCATTTTTCTCTTTATTGCCCTAATCACCCATATTTTTTCCTGTAACTGAGTGGACACACTCGGAATGTACCGCACTACATGCCAGGCTGCCGAGACCTTGCTCCGTTTGAGTCAATATACCTATAGCTGAGTCCTTTCCAATCTTGCATAGCATCTTGGAACCAAAGGCAAAGGAAGAAGCCTCTCTGACCTCTACCTCCCAGCAAAGGAAAACATCTGTTACTGCGGCTGGGTACGTACAGGAACAGATGCTGACCTCCATCCTCCCACTCCTTCCAATGAGAACAACCTTGTCATCCTAAAGAGCTTTGTACTGCAACCGTGTCCATTGCAGAGATGCCTCATGCTCAGACAGGCTGCTTCTCAGCACAAGGAGCAGACTTTGCAATTAGATACTAGATTGTTTCTGTGTAATCTATCAAAATCTAAACCTTGTAAACTGAGCACTAATAAGGAATGTGCAAGTTTGTCACTGGGTCTTTCTTACATGCTTTGCTCACCATGAGCTAATGCAAATAAGCATCACAAATATGTTGCTTTTAAAATTTAAAGCAAAGAGCAACGTAAACACAACTTTTAGAAATACATTTTTGCAAAGACATTTGTATTCGACCCTCTGAGGGAGGGAACAGGACAACCAGACTGTCAGGAATCTAAAAGAAATTTTACTGGCTTTGAAACAGAGTACTGGGAACTCATCCAAATGATTTCATGGAAACCTCAAGCTGCTAGAGGTTGAGGTAGAAACTTTTTGTAGTAGTGAATTGTAAAAATAAACTACATTTTCAATACATGCAAGTTTCCTTCAGGCAGGCATCCCTTTTTGTAGTATTAAAAAAAAGGCAACAACAGAAGGTCAAAATGTGAGTAGACCTCAGATTTAATTCAAACTTTTATTCATCAAACCCAAAAGTTAGGAATGGAAGCTATCTTGAGATCCTATCTTGCCCTGAGATACCTGTCTTATCCTTCTAAAAAACCCCAACACTTTACATAATTCCTACACAAGATGAAAAATATATACAATCTACAGACATTCAAACATCCTTGTGGAGCTCTAACCCTTTTACTGGAAGTGATCACTGCCCAGCCTGACGTTAAGACACTCATATTTTACCCCTTCTGTCAGAGACCTCAAATCAGTTGATTCCTCAAGCTGTCAATTAAAAACATTTTAAAAATGCGTGCAAGACCCACACTTGTAAAGCTATGGTGGTTCTATGAATTTGTTTTCGTTCGTTTGTTTTTAGGCAAACACATCCAAGATCAGCTACACACACCCCAGCTTCAGAATGGAATGATCCTTTTACCAGTTTCTTGTGGAATGGTTCTCAAATTCTTATCTGGGATAAGTCCTCCTTATGCACGACACATTAGAAGAACAGATTTGAATGACACCTTCAAATCTGCTGCTCAACATGCTGTGTTTGCATGGGAACTGTAGTAAAAGCAGAAGACAGTATTTTTGCAGTTTCTTAGCTCAGCTTTAGAAAAAGTACAAAGATCTTTGAAATGTAATGTAGCGTTTGTACTATGAAACCAAGAAGAACACAAAACCACAGTCAGTAGGCGTACAGCAGCAGAAGCAAAGAGGCCGAAGCTCTGCTCAGAGCACAGGAAGAGAAGGAGCTGCGTTACAGAGAGCAGGTACCAGAGCCTCTCCAAACACCACTTGCAGAAAAAGCCTCAAGACAAACAATGCCAAGACCATGAACAGTCTTTACTTCTATCAGTTGTTTCACAGCACAATGAGACACAGCACAAAGTTTGTACAGCGGGATCTGCAGACAATTTAAAAACAGGCAATCATCTTTAATAAAAAGCATTGAGTCCGAATGTGAAAATATGAAGACAAACAATATTGCAGATGATGATCACCTTGCCTTTGATTGTCTAAGAAGTCCAACTCCACACCATCTTCTCCAAACACCCTAGTTAGTGTAAAGCTTAATGGGTCCCACCTAATATGTGCAGTATGTTTCATAACCTTTTCCTCTTGCTTTCAAACCCTGTTTGCAGCGTGTTGGGAGATGCAACGACTCTCATCATACAACGTTCTGATTCACAAAGAAGCAGCACAAGTGTTGTACATAATTTAATTTTCACTTCTGTATATAAATGTTTACTATATTGCACACTATTGCAGCACTTAAAAACATCTAAGTATTTGCAAAAATTAGTAAAATACTTTAAAGGATTTAAAAATAAGGGTTTTAATGCAACTGACAAGATAATAAAAAAGCAATTTACTTAATGAGATACAATCCTTTATGTTGGAAATGAAAGTTACATACAACTAGAGTACAATTAAAATATACCATATAGTTCAACACTTAATTCCTCAAATGTGTAAAATTAACAAGCTTCTACTGTCATAGATATACAATTTTTCCATATTGTGAAAAGGATTTTTCAAATTAAATACAGGTAACATAATATTCTGTAGTTATATTTTATGACTGTGTTTAAATGAGAGGGTTGTATAATACTCACATTGTCAAATGTACTCACTAATGCCTTGGAAATTGCACACTTCCCCTCTTTTTCCAAAATAGAATCTCATTTCCATACTGAAGTCTATTATGCCATATTGGAAAAGTATTTTACTTTCTAACAGGATTTTCATAAAATTAAAAAACAGCGTAATATCATGGCATTAAGATGACTTTTCTACTTATGCCCACATAGAATTTAATCTGGATCATCAGACAGACATGGCAGAACCAATTTCCTAGACTTTTGTCTTATTGTACACGCAAGATGAATGATTACAGTATTTTACAAAACAGAAAAATCTCCAACCTTACTAGAATTATAAATGCAATGATTAAAAATTAAAATCATAACAGAATCAAATTGTGATCTCCAACATTTATTAAAATCTTTTAAAGTTCATAAACGACAACAAAGTTACTGTAGAATTTATCGCATACAGCTAGCATACAGCAGCATGTCCTTGGTCTAAATGAAATACAAAAGATTTTAACATTTTCATACAAAGGATTTCTTTAAATTTATTAATGTGACGCTATATCTTTGTTACATAAAATTTGCTACAGCAAAGTATCTTATACTTTTCTTGCACATATGTAAATATGGGTGGACAAAGACTGCATTCAGTGTCAGCCTCCTAATGACGTTGTGCAAAAATGCTCAACAACCTAAACATAGAGAATGTTGGATGGTACGTTTCATACTCTTTTGTAAAATGTCTACAAAGGCTTTTCTTAAAGGAGTGTCATACAGATTAAAAGGAAGGAATGCCAGTGGTTTATTTGCACTGACATTCAAACAAATACAATGGCTATGTATCAATATAGCTCTTCTGTTTTTAAAAACAATTCATCCTTGTATGCATGTAAATTTATCATAAAATATGAATCTAGTTTAAACTGTTTTGATGTGCTGTTTTAAGACAGGTCACTGAGACAGCCAGAATCAAGTGTACAAATAGAACTACTATGAGTAAGTTTAAAAGCAACCCCCAAAAAAGTGCTGAGCCACTGATTATTAACATTGAAATAAGTGTGTAAAAGTGCCCAAAGCTAGCACATGGTAGCAGTATCTTTTAAGTCAGTTGGTGAGAGTATACAAAACATAATTAAGCCCAAATACTTATATCTGTGTGACCATACATTCTGTTTGATTGAAAGAAAGTAGGTTAGAAATGAAGACACAACAAAACTAAAATAAACTGCAGTTTTTAAACTTTGTCTCTTTTCTTCATGAATGAAGTGCTGTAATTAAAAAGAAAATGATTGTAGCAGTACTCCATCCTCAGTTTACTAATATAGTATACCAGAATAAAAACTTGGCAATAACCTCTTATTTTTAACAGCTAACAAAAAATAACCGTGTTCATCCAGCGATGCATTTAGAACATTATTTTGCATTTGCTAAACCATTTGTTTTTCATAGCTAATGGCAGAGCGCACTTTGCTTTTTGTGGTGTGGTGGTTTTTATTTTAATGGATGCCTTTTTTAATCAAAAAAGGCTCAAAACAAGGAATACTTTTGGGAGCCCAAACAGTGGCGCTTTTTTAATTAAAAAAAAAAAAAAGTGAATCAAAATGAATCATATTCACTACAATACTGACCAAAACTTCCTTTAAGAGTTTAGCGTTTATGTTCTTAAAAAAGCCATTTCATACCTGCTAACTGAAATGCTGGTAAGTTGACTTGGTTAAATATGGTCCAAAATCCAGACCAGGTGGAATTACTCCCTCTCACGAGACTGTAAGCTTTCCATGGTACAGTCTGGTTATGGCAATTTACCTACTGCCTAGGTGGGAAATACAAAGGAAGAAGGCAGTGACGAAAACTGCAGGGATGTAGAAAACCAAGGCACGGGGTCTAGCTACTGTCCCCTACTTAAGCCATCCGATTGATTCTACTGAATTTTGGTCAGTCTCCAGGAAGAAATGTTTTTAAGTTAATTTAGCAGACATTTATATGGCGATAAATACTACCTTCAAAAATGCTAAAAATGTTGGCTAGGTTTAGTCTGAGCTACTAAAAAATTATTATAAATTGTAGCATCAGACACAAGACAGACAAGAATTATTGGCTGGCACAGACTAGAAGCAACATTTATCTTTCACTTCAGTCTAAATCACACTAGCCGCAACACCTTCCATTTCACTCACACAAATAATACATTATTCAAAATAAAATGGAGCATTCTTGGGTAAAAAACTACTTCATTTTAAAGGGGGAAAATGAACAATACACAGAAACAAAGAACGACAGAAACCAAAGTTAAGTAGGAAAGTGGTCTATTATTCTGTGTTACTGCACAAACAGTGCTTGCTTAATTGTGCCTAGTTAGAAGGGTTGGTGCAAACTGCACACATGGAAGATGGCAATAAAGACCTCAGTCAGCTTTGTGGAATGAAGTAACTAGGTAACTGTTTTGACATATGATGGTCTCAGCTCCACCTCATCTGTTAACAGAGTGCAAAGATCCCAATGTGAGCCCTGATGTCATCTTGTCCTCTTACTCCTACTAAAAATCAGCAAATTCTTTTGCACATTTTTCTGTTAGAGACGCACGAATATCTTCTTCTTCATAGTCATCAAAGTTGCTGGTATCTCCAGGGCCTCTGCACTTTGGTATGAACGGAGCTTCTACCTGTATTTGGCGAGGGTAGGGAGGGGGGAAACACATGAAATGTTATCAGCCTAATACCTTTAGATTTAACACTGTGATAATGAGCACAACAATATTCCCATTACTCTTCAAATCCTGCCAAGAAACCAAGTAGTACAGTGAACCAGTTGAAAAGTCGTGGCACAAATAAAAGCAGCCTAAGAAGGTGTAGGCCTAGATGTATGAATGTAAGTTGAAAAATACTAATCTCTTACTGACAAAGATCAATAAAAAAAAAATTACTTCTACTTCAAAACAAAGTTTAGGTCTGGAGACGAGAAGGCTCTGGGGACACCTTATTGCAGCTTTTCAGTACTTAAAGGGGGCTTAATATTAGAAAGATGGGGACAAACTTTTTAACAGGGCCTGTAGCGACAGGACAAGGGGTAATGGTTTTAAACTAAAAGGTGGTAGATTTTGACTAGATATAAGCAAGAAATTTTTCACAATGAGGGTGGTGAAACACTGGCACAGGTTGCCCAGAGAGGTGGTAGATGCCCCATCCCTGGAAACATTCAAGATCAGGTTGACGGGGCTCTGAGCAACCTAATTGAGTTGAAGATGGCCCTGTTCAGACTAGATGACATTTAAAGGCTCCTTCCAACCCAAACTATTCTATGATTCGCTTCCTGCAGATGAGACCCTGCTCCCTCAGCTCATCAGCTGCACGGTGCAGCTCCCAGTGCGGCAAGGGCTCCATGTAACAGTTGCCTGGTCATGGTAGGAGTAGAGCGATTGCCATCAACACTACACAAAAATCTCAGGGCAGTCTGGAATCCCTCTCCTCCTTACTTTCTTCTCCTCTCCTACTTACCAACAGCCGTCTATTTCCAAATAGAAACTAACCTAATACAAGTTGGAAACAATTTGTTCTGCATCTCCTACAAGGTTCCTCCCAGGACCTTGAGTGAGAAGTGAAATCCTTCTCAAAACTAGGCCACAGCTGAAAGACCAGGAATGACTTCAAGGGGTCACTAAAAGATTTTACAGAAAGCCAGTGCAGCTCTAATGCTTTAACGATGGAGAACTCCTTCTGGTAAAGGCCACCTGCACATCCTCTCAGATGCACATATATACTCGATTAGCTTTGAGGTTCAGTGCATCTCATGTCAACTGTATGGTAGTAGGCCATTCACACTCAGGTACTGGAGCCAGTTGTTTTCCAGGACACTCTTAACTGCTGCTTTTTAAAAGTTGAGGGAACTTGCAGCTTCTTGAGGTTGACCTTACAATAAAATCCTTGGGTCTACAACTTAACAGTCTCAATCTTTCTGTCCCAATTCAGTGCACTTCAGCCTCTACTCATCTCGGAAGTTAAACTAAAGATGCCATTAAATGAGGATACGGGTCTGCACAGGGACATACTGGCTAACAGCTTATGCTGTCCCTAGAGTCAGGGGGAAAAACATAAAGAAAAAAAGAAAATAAAGGTGCTGTTCCCAACTTGCAGATAGTGAAATGCTATTTTAGGGAACAGACTACTAAATTCCACCTTCAGTCAGCTAGTATTAATTCAAATTTTAATCCTTCTAGTCTATCACACCTCAAAGTTCAAAATTAAGCTTAATTACTTTTAAAAATAACCTAAATTTTAGAATCAGCTGCATGCTGAAAGAAGGAATAAGCAGGGTTTGGGGTTGATGGGAGGCAACGATGAAGAATGGACGGTACAGAAGGAACCAGAGAGAATGGAAGACCAGGGAGAAGGAGAGAAGCCTACTGCAACAGGTCTTGGACAAAACAGAGTTGGAGGCGTGATTATCAGTACCGCATTCCTCTTTTTCATTTGACAGGTGCCTGAGTTACCCACTTTTATGGTAAGCAAGATTATTGAGGTGATGCAAATTTAACCTGGAAATGCAAAGTAATCAGACAAGTATCTCTCCCTGGGACTTCGCAAGGAGCATGTGTGCCAGAGGCAGCACGGTGGGGAGCCAGATAAGCAGGGCAGGCATGGCTCCAGCTGAGGCAGGGGATCAGATCACACTGTGCAACCACAGAACTGCTCCCTGCCCCAGGTAGATTACCGAAGGCGCGGGTATGTGTGTGAGGAAATCAGTAAATTAAAGAGGTATAGCACAAACCAATGCAAATTGAACTGTGTTGACTCTGGGTGATAACTCTATACACCCGCCAGAAATAACACTAACTTTCTGCATTTATAGACTGTGCTACAGTTGTCATGTGTGTATCCTTTTGTTCCTAAAACAATACACGTGTTTAGGTGATTTATCCTGAGAGAACACACAGTCTGTGTATGTACCTAGCCTACAAAGCCACTCACTTACCATTACCTGAATTCTGTCCCTGTGTCTTCTCAACCTGATTTTCAATTACTCTCTTGCAACAAAGCTTAGAGCACAAGAAATATCTTATTTACTGATGGAATTTTAGAACATGTTCAAATGAGATGCCTCAGACTTTTTCCTATTATCTTCACTAAGGAAATCGCTAAAAAGAGATTGCAGGAGATTAACAGTGGTTTATAATAGAAATACCTGTTTGGCCCTAAGTACAACCATATTATCAGGCAGTGTTTTAATAAAGAGCTGTGCAAACACACAAAGAAAACAAGACTTGATCTTATCTGAAATATTAAGTAGTTGACTGGTTCACTTATGACTGTAGCATAACAAATTATTCACATTACATTAGCTGCTAAGGAACACTATGTTTTTTCAGGAAAATACATGCTGTGGTAACAGCCACTGTGAAAAGCTGGTATAAACAGTTCATAAGTTTACAAGTTTATTGCTGTATTTCTACGACTGCCTAAATGATATTACAATCCATGCTGTTGTTTCAGACCCTTAGTATTACAGTATTTATTCCTTATAATTAGAAGCTTCAGTTTTCACAATCCTTTAAAACTAGTAATAACTATTCTGACTTTACTACTACTTCACATTTAAAAATATTTCTTGTTTCTGTGAAAGTAATTCTCTACAGCAGTACACTAGCAATGCTAAGAATATTTAGCACAGTATTAAAACGTCTGATTTAATATTATAGGGCCTGGGTGTCCCCAGCCAGCATACTGGCGAATGAAACTCAGTGCATATAAATCTGCCTTGTAAACAGGCATTAGGAAAGCAAAGAACAGATAATTACAATTCTGCAATGGGGAATCTTTTCTTAAAAACATCTACACTTAATACAAAGAATATATGATATGTTAATTGTACCCTGTCTTCCAGTAATTAATACATTAGTGAATACTACAACAACTGTACTGTCAGTTTGTGTAGCCAAACAACCAGTTTCTTTTCACAAACTATTGTTGGTATTTAGGTTTGGCCTTTAAAATACTGCTGTTACATGTCATCAGCAAGTTCGTCTCTATAGTCAAGACTGTTAGCATTTCAACAATGTAAACCAATTCCTTCAAGTGTTATCGCTTAACTCTAACCTCTTCACCAATATCCAGACACAAAATTATTTCTCCACCTGAGTCTTCTGGGATACCAACAATTAAGTTATTTTAGTCTTTTACTTGTCTATTGAAAAAACTGCAAGAATTCAGTGGCTGCATTTAAGAGAACAAATAATTTCTTAGGAATCTGTTTCTAGTAACTCACTAGTCTACAGATATTTAACTTTGACTCTACCTTCAGGGGGAGAGGGAACCTTGGAGCTACCAGAAAACAGACCTAGACTGAATTGTCATCATCCTCATCCCTTTCCTCAGCTTCCTCCAGCTCTGCTTCATTCATCCTGGCAGCCACTAATGTGCTCCCATCTAACCGACAGGTTAATGGCTGCTCGTGCTCTGACAATATTCCCAATTGTGTCTGTTGCTTTCATTCTCACGCAGGTCCTAAGTTCATAGCGCAGACTGGACGTGGACTTTCTAAAAGCCGCGTTAAAAGTCATGTTGGTCAGGCATGAAAAACCATTCTAAAAATGCCAGAAAAAAAAGCATTCACCAGGGCTCTTCCCATTGCCGCAGTTTATGGAACTGCAGTCAATTAAAGCATGGTGTCAGAAGACAAAAACTCCTCAATAGGCACCGAGGATTGAGTAAATACTCTCTACAGCTGATCCTGTCCCAATCACAGATAAAGCAAGAGCAAAAAGGAGGGAGCAGAAAAAGAAAAAAGCTTTGACTAGAGCTTCTCCACAGAGTCTCCAGTCTCCAAAAGCACAGTCTGATTGCTAAGAACTAGCTGGAAAGGAAAACAGATTTCTCTCTGCTGTGGAGGAGTATTTATAGATGCCACTATAGCAGGGGTTAAATAAAAAGCTAGAGAGGCAGGAGATGGCTCATTCTGAGATATTCCAGAAATAGACTAAAGCACAACACGTGTTAAGAGAACATGAACATACACAGAGAGGTCCAGGATAAAATACCAACAAGAAACAGACATAATTCAACCAATATATACTCTTCAGAGTCTTAAAGATTAAACTACTTTCACCTTTTCTCATTTTAATGAAAAGTGACAGATTTAGGAAAGCAAAAAATAAACAAAATAATTAGAAATTTTACTTCAACCCCTTAAAGACGTGTAATAGTTTTGATCAGGAAGGGTCTTACCTTTCTCTGATAAATGGCAATCCAATCTGTAGTTGCAAACCACTTGTGATTCTTTATGTCATTTACACCATTCTTGAGATTTCCATATCGTTTGGTCAAATCTACCTGGAGTAAATTTCTTAGAAGATCCTTTAGGTCTGAACTGAAGTGTGATGGGAACCTTACCTAAAATTATACATCCGCAACATTAAAAACAATATACAAATTTGATTCTTCCCCCTGTGAAGTAAAACAACATTCATACAAAAGGAAACACTGGGGTAATTTTCTAGTCTTCATCTACAAACAAATCAAGTCGGAATGCATGAAGAGAGAGATGATTATTGTTGCACATGTATTTATTTCACAGAGCCTTTATCAACTTGTCCATCTACCATATTTTTGAACTGGGAGTTTTTAGATCTGATTGAGTTGGGGAAAAATATTAATTTAATGTAAGAATGATATAAAAGATAAACTTAACTTGGTGTCTCACCAACACATCATCTCGAAGCATTCTCAACTTTTTACCAGGACCAAATTTTTATATTATATGAGAGATATATACACACACACACACAGAGGAGATACAGTATAGTGTATATATAGCCTATATATAAATATATAGATAAGCTCTGAAATAACTGAACATTCAGCAATCATATATGAAAATTCAAGCTGTACTATCTGTTTCTGATAACTAAATACCCCAACATCAAAGGTCTTACATAAATAATACAGCACTATTTGAAGATAGAACACAAATGAGTGACTGGCCAATACAGTTCATTCAAACCTGGCTAAGAAATATTTGAAGATTATTCATGGGATGCAATTACATAGGGTTTTACCAGCAAACGCTCTACTGACAGCATTTGAGATGGTAGAGAAAAGGGGAAAAGAACAGACAGAAAGGTGTATTTGTCATGCCCATATTCTCAGCGTTCGACACTCTCTATATTCAGCTGATCAGTTATGATGCAATTGCAGAACATGGAATAATTTAACATAAAAACACGTTGTGTAATCAAGAGGTCTGATCATTGATTCAGTTTACCTGTCAATATGACGCTATTGTAGTACATAAGAAATTCACAGGTTTTAATGTATATAATACCTAGACAGCTGAGTAGTAAGGAAATATTAACTCAATTTTTTAAGTAGAGAAATAAGTGCATGAGGTACATTAAATGAAAGACTTCAGGTTATAAAGGAAACACACTGCTAGCTGAGGACTGAATGTTAAGAGATTCCAGAGTTCAAGTCCAGTGCTGTTTCTGCAACCATCCATCCATGGAATCATTAAAAAAGGTAGATGATCAATGGTACAAGTGTCAAGCAAATTAGATAAAACTGCAAAAAAATGCTGAAGTTTTTTTTAGTTTGCAAGATAAATATTTTTTTTTAAATTGTATCTTTGTAAATGAATCCCATATATTTGTGGAAACAGCTGAAGGGTCACAGTATTACAGTCGTTCAAAAAGCAACCACCTTCTTGATTTAAATAAGGTTCTAGACAGGAATCTCTCTCATTGCAGTGTACCACAGGGCCTACTGAGGCACTTCCCTTGATTAGAATTACAGAAGTACATAAGATGTGGCACAGCATGTGTTACACAGCGACAAGGAAGAGAAGAATCATAGCAAATCAGGTGAGCATAAAGAAACATAAAGAGACAGCACTGGCCGGCAGGAGAAACAACAGAATGATCACATTTTTGTGCTATCTGCCATACTAAGAGATATCCATACAAAACAAAAGGGAAAAGTTGGAAACACTTTTTAAGAATTTTACACAACAGTGAAAGCTGAACAGAGCATTAGACATGTCTTGAACTACAGGACTGCAAAAGTAAAGAAACCTGCTATGAATTACGGAAACTCTTTAGAGCTTCTCAAAAGCTACAAAAATGTTTCTAGAAAAGAAAATAGTTAGGCAAATTAAGCGTACAGCTAAATAGTTGTTAATGGTTGTTAGATCATTTTTATCCAAGCATTAAAGGATATAATACACAATGTCTGTAAATTTAAGAACTTGCATTTTAAATTTGAAAGCAGGGAATAGATTTTTAGAACCTTGATTTTTAATTTTACTGTAACAATATCTGTACTTAAGAAGTATTCATCAAAAAACTTTTCCCGTATTCTTTCCACATTTCGCACCGTCTAGTAGCCAGTAAATTCTACACCTACTCCACACAAAAAACAGGTTCTGCAAAGACAAACAGCTACATCTGTGAAAATACACAGAGCCTTCACTCACCTTGCCAGACACAATCTTCTCATAAATTTGAATGGGCTGATCTGCAAAGAATGGGGGATATCCAGCTGCCATTTCATAGATTAACACTCCTAATGCCCACCAATCCACTGCCTTGTTGTAACCCTGGATAAAATGAGAAATACCACTGTTAGTACCATTTCTAAAATACTTTAATATTTTCAGTATATATCTATCGAGTACAAAGAAAGCAAATGCATTATTGTTTAATACAGACTTACAATGTAGTTCAAACTGAAGTTCACAGATTCCAACAGCAATATACTTAAAACCTAATACAGTGATGACAGTGAAACAGTGATAAAAGTGAAAAGTTTTACACACATTCCTGTGCTGAGTTTCAGTGACGTCTTTACACTGACATGACAAGAGTCCTGAAGTGACAGAAATGGGCACAATTTATTTATTTACTTATTTAAAATAAAAATAACCTTGTTACAGAATGATTAAAAATTCTTTCAAAGCTTAGGGAAATTTCATTCAATATAACAACACTTCCTATACTGTATACTATCATCTTTTTTTGCTTGATTATCTGTATTTCAGAACGCTCATTTTCGTATTTTCATATTGACCCCCAGTATCAGTACAGGTTGTAGGATGAACGGATTGAGAGCAGCCCTGCCAAGGAGGACTTGTGGGTTGACAGGCTGGATCGATGGGCTGAGATCAACT
>NW_010538287.1:0-56786 GCF_000687285.1 Phaethon lepturus
TACCCCTGAATGCCCATGCACGGCAGCGTGGAGGCAGCCCCTTAGCTCCCTGTGAGGTAATTTGTCGTATTCCTTTGATTGCGAAGTGCCGGTCGCAATATTTTTGAAAATGCTATAGAAAATTAAAATTTCATTTAAAAAGGCATGTAACAGTAGTTTGTTGGGATACTATCTATCTCGTCATTATTACAGGTCTATCTTTATACATTCAGCACTTTCAGTGTTTTTATTTCTAAAGGAATATAAAAAAATAATAACAGCTCTTAGGTGTTAAATATCATTAGTCCCTGGCTCACAACGAGAGCTTTGCAGGAGGATTCGTTCCGTTCTTCCTCAAATCGCTGCGACATTTCATACCGCACAGCAGATCTGAACCAAATCGCAGTAACGGGAGCTAATGGGAGAATTCAGACCTCGGTCTCGGTAGCAAATAGCCGTAGCGAGGGGCTGGTTTGTGCCCTGCATTCTGGTGCTACCGTCGCGACTACGCTGCGATGGTTAAACTTTCTGGTGCAGGTGAGCGCGCGCACAGCGCAGGGTGTAAAACGAACTCTCTTGCCGATAGCCATCTGGAGATCACAGACTTCAGCTCACTCCGACTTATTTTTAGGCACCAAGCTTCGTAGTCTTTAAGGGCAAAGAGAGGGGAGTAAAAATAGGCCAATTAGTATAATTTCTAAAAAAAATTCCTTAAAGATCTTCAGCAATTGCAAAGGTGACTTTAAAATTTAAGAGGAATGAAAAACAAATGGGCTGGGTAGGAAATTTGGGGCCTCTAAGAAGATCGCTTAGCCAATAAATTGCCTTTTTTATTTGAGTATCTTTGAAGTACCCTCCCTGGAGGGACTATCTTAAAGCTAGCTTTAGTTAGTAACATTGGGTCGTTAATGGCTTCCGAATGTACCTTCCCTATTTTCTAATCTTACCGTAGCTTCTTACCTTCCCTGCTGGTTTTGTTATATTTTCACTCTTTGTTTGAAGAGCAAACTTAAAACTGTGAAAAGTTTTTTTGTGTGTAATCACAAGGTGATATGTGACATTATTTCAGACTTGCCATGGTCTGTTCCTAGTTTGTCACACAGATTCATGTTAGCTCGTCTGCAGCGATGTGAATTTTAGGAAAAGATTTCAGCCCTGCTTGGAAATCTATGTGTCATCAACTCGTTGCACATCTGGTTTCAATTTACAATGTATCTGCCTGAGGGTACATATCACCCCCAGAGTAAATAATAATAATAATGTTAATAATAATAACAATATCTATAATATAGTAATAATAGATGTAAATGAAGTACACGTTCTTGAGTTTCCAATGCGGGAGAAAACAAATTAGAAAATGAATTGCCTGGAGGTTTACATTTACATTGCACGGATGGTTTACATTTTAAGCAACATGAAAACAGACTGCCTTAAAGGAAGACCATGAATATTTTGGGAAGATTTATTTAAACCGAAGATTTGGGGAAATGTTAAAACCAGATGAACTCTATACACAATAAAAGTGCTTGATCAAGTAATTTGGTTCAGCACCAACTGTGGGTCTAATCGTATGAGTAAAATCTATATTTAAAATCAGGGTTCGGTAAATGTCTGTAATTCAACTGGGGAGCAAAATACCTTCTGAAGCTGAATGCAGATATTTACTAACGAAGGTTAAAAGAAGATGGCTGGATGGAATTGCATGTTTGGTGAATTTTTACACTGTCTGGTATTCCCACTTGAGTCTGTTTCGTAGAAAGCAAAATCTTGCATGTAAACATACCAATCTGAATAAAGTTTTAGCGGGAAGTGAGAGAGAGAGAGAGAAATTAGTGAAGACACTAGTGATCATTAACTTGCTCGCATTTTATACTAATGAATCTTCATTTTTTTCAAAAAAGAGAAGCAGGGACAGCTCTACTACAGCCTCCATGAGAGGTCTGTTGACTGCAGCTTTCACCCAGCTGTCAGGAGCGCAGGTGCAAGCTGCTCCTCCAAAGCAGACACAATCGCGACTTGAACCTCATCTCCTGGGCCCCGACTACACGGCTGTTAAATATTCAGGCATGTGTTTTCCTTCCTCTTGTTTTCACAGAGAACTTCAAGAGATCTCAAGGTCCCCTTCATGCAGACCATGACGTAGAAACTACACAGGTAAAATTCCCGGTTCACAGCAAGACAGAGAGCAGCAGCAGAAACCGCAATAGCAGCTCTTCCATTGCTGCAGGTCATTGGGCATCACTGGGGGGGTGGGCAACACAAGGGCTGGTGAAGAACGAATGCCTTTGGGTGTCCTGGCTTAGGGTGTTTGAGCATTGCCTTAGAAGATGGTCAGGAGAAGTAATAACTGGGCGGCATGAGGTGCTGCTTCTCAGAACAACTCTGCTGTGGGACACAAGTTGGTTCATGGAGTGAGAGCCTAGGTAGCCCAGTGATCGTAGTATGAATAAGCGTGGCTTGGGTTTCATGCAGTTTATACCTAGGTGTGTATGCATATAAAAAGAAAGAATAAAAAATTAAATGTTTATTTCCATAGAAATACACTAAATGGAAAATTTAGGAAAGGAAATAAACTCAGCATATGTTTAAAGAAATGCTGACAGAACCATGGATAGTGTTCACATTTCGCTGCCAAGTAAAATTACACAACAGGAAAGCTACCAGTCAAAATCCAAGTTGCAAAAATCTATTCAAGGTAAAGAAAATAGAATTTGAAAATTAAACTTACCCCGAGTGAGGCCAAGACAGAAAGGATTCTGGAAGGTGGGAGTATACGGTACCATCTCTGAGAACTGCTAGAGAATTGGAAAAACAACTAGAACCTGAAATAAATTATTCGAGTGTTTCAGAATAGAAGACAATTTTTAAAAATTAAAACATTAATAAATATAGAAGAGACATGAGAATCAGAGTAGCATTTGAGGTTATTTTCCATCAGGCTGCAAGATTAATATCTACAGTGCCATGTTCCTGTACATGTCATGAAGTTTAGATATCATCAGAGACAAAGTACCTGAAAACAAAGTACATGAACAACAATACAAACAGGAAATACCTTTGATCCAGTCAAGTGTTTACTTGGCTTTGGGGAAATTAAGATCAAACATTAATTCTCCAAGAAATGATGCAAATGTCTTCTGAAAACGAAACATGAAGCACACGTGCTGTAAGTGAATGTAGTACTTTGCCAGGTAGCTACTTATATCAGCTAGTTTAAACATACCAAAAAAGCTACGAAGATAGCATTGGGCATCCTGATCTAGTTTATCTTCAAGAAAAGCACAGGAGGAAATAAGTGAAAATAAGTGTGTTTTAATTCCCCTGTAAGATTATAGAGGTATCGCTTGTAAAAATTAATTGATTTACTGTACGCTAGCTAAAGATTTTGCAAAGACTTAAAGAGTAGATGTGAGAAGACTGGTGGATCTCTGTTATACAGACTTTAAAGAGACTCTTGACAAAGCTCGTCACACCCATAAGTCTGGATTACAGTTTTGTGTGTAACTGGGAACTGTGGAGGAGCCAGGACCACAGAGGAGGTTTAAAGGTCCCAGCCTCACCATGGCTCAGTTCTGGAATGGGTCCATAGTTGCGGAGAAGGGTTCATGTTATTCATGTGCTGAAAACCGAACTTGGGCAGCCAGCCCTGGCAGGGAGGTGTGTCAGAGCCTCTGGGTAGATCTCACAAAATGAGGAAAAAGGACAGTATTCTGTCAGATGAAATTCCACTTATTTACAGATTCATTTTAAAGTATGTATCCATTCTTCTGGAATCTGAATTTCTCGTGAATTTCTGAGGGAAGTGATTTAGGCATCACTGTGGACAGCTCAGTAAAGAAAGACATCTGCTTGAATTCAGTATGTAGCAGCAGTCAAAATTGTAAATTAGATGTTAGGCTGCATTAAGAAGTGAATGGCTCTAATACAGAAAATATGGTACCATTTATAAATCTGTGAAACAGACCTGGAGACTGAGAACTTTCGGTTTGTTCTCTTGATCTCAAAGAAAGGAAAAGAAAGAAAGAAAAAACAGAAGTCTCAGGTGGCAACAAGGGATCACAAGAGTTACAATGAGGAAACATTTAAAATCGGAGTCCTTGGAAAAGAGGCTTTAATTTACAAAGAGGAAAAAACAAGCATGCAGGTAAAAGCAGAAACATACTCCATAATGGAAGCTCAAATGAAAATCAGATATTCTCATCTTGCTCTTTTCTACAGAAGCGTTTCTATGGTATTTGAAAGCAAAGCATTTCTAGTTAACAAATGCAAGCTTTAGTAATTCTACTTCTATACTAGAGATCAGCTGGAGCTGCTGACATGAGGTCTGGTATTTCAAATGGTTTTGGTTGTACAGTGTAACTGGAGGTAATGTTTCAGGAAAACTTCAATTCTTCTCACTTTTAACACTTCTCACGTTTCTAGGGACATTCGCAAAAGGCTGATTTGTGTAAGTTCAAAAACTCTCTTTAATTAAAAAGCCATCTTTGTGAATGCAAATGAATACATCAAAAACTCTCAGAAGTCCACACAACTAATAATTAATCTAGATTTCAAGGACTCTCTAACACTATTACATCATGAATACCTCCCTAATTCAAGAATGGGCATCCTTCTAGCAATTAAAAGAAAAATTTAGAAGATAATTAGACACAATTCTCATCACAATATTTTACACAGGTATATGATTTTGAAATTAGGTCAAGGGAGGGAGGGAAAATGGTGATTCATTACAGGGGCTCCAAGAATCAGAATTACCTCATCATAACTTCTGAGTAATCTGTTTTTCTAAGTTGTCATTGTAACGAACCACCATTGTCAATGAGTTAGGAAGCCAGGGAACACCTTATGGTGTATGGATAAACTGGGTGCAGTCTGACATCTGTCTTTATCAAACAGGTGCCAATAAAATTGCTGAAAAGTTCATATGTTACAAAATAGGTAGGCTACTGCTTAGATACTGCGGTGATGGGCCATATAGAAAAAAGCCGATTGCTCCTTAAATGTCTCATTTGCACAACAGCAATTACAGAATAAACCTTGGATACCATTGCAATTATGCCAAAATATGTCAAAGGCCTTGCACTCCCTGAAATAATAGGGGAAGGGATAGATGTAATTTATTTTAATGGACCAGCAGGGGTGATAAAGAATTGCTTAATGTCATTCTTCACAGATTTAGATCTTTATAAGTTTTTTATGAAATGGACTATATAACCTAAATAAAGTGAAACCAGATTTAATGAAATTGCCCATCAATAGCACTTTCACAAGTTTGGGCTTTTTTCCTTCAGTCTGGGTTTATCTGTTCTTAAAACCACTTGCTGAAGTTCACACAGCCTTATAGTGGTGGTAACAATAGCTACCGTAGCCGATCGTTCTCTGAGTGATCTAAAGTTAGTTTCTATAACTGACAGTATGGTCTGGTGGAAGATAATATCCAACAGCCCAGGCACGTCTCAGGAGTACCAGTATCACAATTCTGCTACTGATTTTGTTACTGACTTGCTGTTTTTACCTTAGACATGGCAAGTGAGCTAGTATTCAATAGGTATAAGTAGTACCAAGAACACAGAGTTTCTCACAGCTTTAGTTAATGTCTGCAAAGAGCTTGGAAAAAACCCTGATGAAGCCTGCTAGGCTTTCTAGAAGTCCAAAGTATTATTGATTAAATAGTCTGAAGTTCTGACAATATCCAAGCAAAGGTGAATACACATAGACAATACAATTTCATTGATATTTGGGGTACGTTTTCATTAGAAAGAGCATTTAAACTTTTCATTTAAATATTCATAACTTTTAAATAAAATATTTCCAAGATTTTTTTTAAGTACACGATGCACATTATACTATGTGTATAAACATATATTTACTGCATTCTGCCATTTCATCTATGAACATGACATCAAAATTTGGAGGAAAAAATTGATTTCCTGTTCTGAACGAACAGTTTTAAAACTCTTCTCTGCGTTCCACTGCACGGTCATCCTGCTGAGCATTTAAGAGATTTCAGCAATAACTTGATAGAGTGCTTTTTGTGTGAGCAGCTCAAAGATTGGTAGGGCAGCCTAGCATGTGACGAGTATTAAATCTGTTAGTGCCGAGTGTCTCATGTCCTAGGGCTGAAAGCAAAACTGATACTTTACCGAAAAATCTTTTAAAATCTCTGTTGTGATCTGGTCTAGATCACAGTGAGGTCAACGGGAAGATTCCTACTTTTAGCAAAAAGCTCAAACCTCCAAAGCCGCAAGGAGACCTGAAGAATCATTCTCCCCGACTCCACTTTCAGAGCTGCGCTTGCTGGCGAGCAGTTGCATTTATCAATCTGGAATTTCACTGCAAGCTCTAGCACATATGTGGGTTGGTTTTAAGAAGCCTTGCAAAGCGAAAGACATACTGCAACATCAAGGGTTTCTGAAGAAATGTGGCCGAGCCATGCTGAGACTGATAACCAACAGGTTTTGTGCAGCCTGGGTCCTCATACAACAACCTCTGTCTGCTCATGCTCCCAGAGGCACCCCCGTTCCCCGTGCCCCCACCAGACGAAAAGGCTGTGTGTGCAGGCACAGCAGGGACACCAGCGGTGGCCCCTGCTAGCAGCCGGGTACCTGCTAGCACACCCCTACACAAGGTATGCGAGGTCCCTGCAAGGGCTTGTGTTGGAGCAGTTACGACGTGCAGAAGACCACGCTGTCACACCTGCCACCGGGTTCCCCTAAGCCAGCTAAAGGGATGCCAGAGGGATTCCTTCCCTGGTGCAGATTGCCTCGAGTGTGCAGACACCGGTGATGGCAATATCTCCTTGACTCTCTCCTGTCTCTCAAACCACACCCTCCACAGACTTCCCAGGGAGAATGCTCATAGAGCACACTTCACCTTACGTATTTCCAAACATTTGGCTGAGACTGGCTAATTAACCTTCTCAAACGCTTGTAAGCAAAGTAAGCTTTCTTTTAAGAACTAGTGCTATTCCTCAAAAAAGAGTTTGCAGAGTTGGAGCTCTAATACTCTTTTCCCTACTTCCTATCCTTCGCCCTTCATTTCTGATGTGCCCTCTAACAGCTCCCTATCAAGTCAGAGACAAAAAGCTCAACCAACCTCTGCTCCGGAGCTGTGGCTCCTGACAGGGCAGCACACGACATGCGTCGTTTCTGATGAGTGCTCCTTTTGCCTACTTTTGCTTTAGGGATTCTCTATTGAAGACCGTTAAAGTTAAGGCGAATAACTTTACAGTAAGCACTGGGTGTCCCATGAGACAGTTTGGTGAAACCTCCTGCTCAGGACTCAGCAGGCATCCAAGCTCTTAGGCTGTATGAGCAAAGAGATTGAAACAAATTCAAGTAAGTTTCTGTGAGTAATAATTGTCCTATACTTAAAACAGTTAATATAAGTAGGAGCAAAGCTGCTTTATGGAACCAAACAGCTGAAACAACAGCAATCTCCATCCCAAACACAGTCAAGTTTTACGACCCAAAGGAAAGGCAAGCTCTGGAGGGGATTTCACTGACATTGTTCACGAGCACTTTTGTGTCTGTATGAGATGAAGGAAATACCAGAGCATCTGGAGAAGAGGAAAACAGCACACTCAGAAGCATGTTAGTGTCCAGAGAACAAGCCAACAGAGAGAGTGTTTAGGACCAGCGCTGGCTCAATGAGGTGATGAAGAAGTTGTTGTTGGCTAGACAAAATGTTATTGAAGCCTGAGGTGTAACAGCTGTCCTTCATTTCAGATAGCCGTAAAGAAGCAGTTACAGTCACTTATGAAACTATAGCAGGCTCCAAATCAAACCCAAGAAACATGTCATCACCCAAAAAGCAAAGGCAAGTGCCATTGGAATTCAGGAATGTGAATTGTGTAGATGTAAGGCTTAGTAGGGTGAGGAGAGGGAAGCAGAGGACGTACAGAGACGGAGCAGAAGTCAAGCACAAAGCTGAGAAAGAGGGAGTGAGATTATTTGCCAGAGTACGGGGTGTGGGCTCGACGTGTAGGCTAAGGAGATACCTCACACTGGCTTATTGCTTTGTTTTCAGGAAAATTAGACTTTATCAGCCTTCAAAAATATGCAAATTTGTATGGAAGATGCTGCCGGTGCATTCAGTTTTTCCTTCTCTCTAGAAAAATCTCACTTTTTTAGCCAGCTGCTTGAATCCAAAAGAGGAACCATGTGCATTATTCAGAGAAAGTTGGCTGTGTGCTCATGTTTTCTCTTGCTCTTGATCCTGATAATGATCTTGATAATAAGGCACCACTCTGTGACCCTGAGCACAGAGAATGCTGAAATATGAATCAGCATGATATCCCACTCTGGGATATTATAAAAGAACAGCAGAGACCCACAGTAAACTTACAGACCCACAAACAGTTATTTTGCATCTTCAAAGACTTCCCTCTACTTGAGAAACACAAACTTGAGGAATCTGTAGAAAGATTCCAGTGAAGTCAGTTGTTCATTAACAGCAGCAAGCACTATGAAAAGAAAACAAAAGTCCATACCTAGGTCCTCCCCAAGAGATTATCTTCCTGTAGGTACAGAGACAGGGGGAAACCTGCAGAGGACATTGCGGGAATGAAAATCTCAGCTCCCTGTTGCTCCCAAGTGCTCCATTTCAGCATCTCAACCAGCGGCAAAAAGACTTCATGATCAAAAACTTTAGATATCTTCCTTTATTTTCTTCTAGTAGTCTGAGTACGTTTGCTGGGAAACTTTAAATGGAGTTCTGTGGGATTTGGATCAGGCACTCACGGGAAGGACTGAGGAAAGGATCTTGGCAGTTTCAGTGTATAAGCACTAGGATGGTAGTCAGAACAGCCAGGAAATGAAATGGGGTAATGATGCACCTAATAACTTACTGAAAATTCTGCAATAGGGAATAGAGCCAAAATCTCAGTAGAGATGTGAGTCTTTATTTCAAAACAGAGCAAGAAGCCTCTTGGCAAACTTCCCAAATGCAAGGTGTGCAGCTGAAAGCCTTATTTCCAAACAATTCCATTCCAGAAGTACAGATTGAATGGAGATTATCACAGCTACCCCCAGGGCATGACTAACCAGGACTGGTGAGGTAGATCAAGCTGGTGAATTGCTCTAAAGACTGACATTTCAATAGCGTATTGTGTGATAAGGGCCAGATCCTCAGCTGGTGTTGGCAAGGGCAGCTCCGGGGACATCAATGGAGTTGTATCATTTAATGCCAGGGGAGAATCTGGCCCGTGGTATGCATGCAGAGATGATTCATAGTTTAATACCAGGTAACACAAGGCACTGTCAGAAAGACTTTAAACTAATATGCTGCGATAATCTAATCTTGTTGTCTCAAATACAAACCACTTCATCAACCTCAGATTAAGTCAGTATGGGCTACATCTTCCCAGCCCTTTAAAAGGAAAAATGCAAAAGGTAATTTACCATCTGGTTATAATGTGAGGGTCACATGGAAAGAACAAAAGTCTCACAATATATATAATTTTTTCTATTCTAGAAGTTTTGGGAAATTACTCTAGTGTCAAGAACTATTTGTAAGAAAGGTATAATGAGGGGATACGAAGAAATAGTCATTATTCCTCAGTTTGGTAAGCTTACACAGTTTGCAAAGTAGGGTAAAACTTTTGCCGGAATATTGCTATTGTTCGGCCTCTGATACATTGCCATTTCCAATATTGCTTCATTCACTTTTTCATTTTACATCTTCCATAGAAGCTCGGAAGTCAATGCCACAAGTCAATCCATAGCTATTTGGGTCAAACCACCGAATCCCGGGATATTTGGCCTCTTCCTTTTGTGCAATCCTACGTTGCACAAGAATCCTCAGCTTCCCAACTTCAGTAACTAAAATTTTGGGGCAACTCTCACATCTTAATAGCTTTCTCATATTATGGTCAGATAGTGAAAGGTTATTTTCTTTATCACTGGGAGAGTCTTTTTCCAGAAGCCAGTGCTAACTCAGCTGGTTGTTGCTGGAGAGATTTCTGTTTTGAAGATATCTAGAACAGACTATTGCAATACATATTTTCAAACTCTTTCTGATAAGCCCCTGGATTTCAGCTGGGATAAAGTTAATTTTCTTCCATCTTAAGATGGTATAGTGCCGTGTTTTGGATTTGGGATTAAAATAATCTTGATAACATACTGATGTTTTTAGACGTTGATAAGTAGTCAAGGACTATCCAGCTTCTCACGCTCTGCCCTGCCAGCGAGCAGGCGGGGGGGTGCCCGGGGAGCTGGGGGGGACACAGCCAGGACAGCCGACCAAACATTCCATACCATACAACACCATGCTCAGTATATATAAACTCGGGGAGATGGCTGAGGAAGGCCACTGCTTGGGAAAGGGCTGGGCATCGGACAGGAGGTGGTGAGCAATTACATTGTGCATCACTTGTTTTATATATGCATTTATCATTTTTTTCCTTCCTTTTCTGACCTATTAAACTTTTTTATCTCAACCCATCAATTTTGATTTTTTTTTCCAATTCCCTCCCTGATCCCGGGGAGGAGGCAGGGGGTTAGCGAACAGCTGTGTGTTGTTTGGCTGCCTGCTGGGTTAAACCACAACACCTCTAAACGAGCTAGATAATAGCCATAAAATTAATAAAAGGTAGCTGGAAAAAGGAGCAAAGTAAGCTGTTCTTCAGGTGGTTAACACAAAGTAATGGGATTGCAAGAAAACATGTAGGTTTTGCTTAGACAGTAGGAAAAACTTTCTTAATATTTAGCTAAGTTTAACATAATCTAAAAATCACTCCCCTGTTACTTTGGGCTTATCTGTAACCAAATGTCTAAAAATTCAAAGCAATATGTATGACAATGGCTGTTGATAAAACTTTTAGGCAGATGCCATATTCCATCGAAGCTAATGAGTGCCCTTCGCTTGATCTCATTTGGCTTTGGGATGTTCCACTCACCTTTTAATCAAAATTGTGTAGTCATAATTGAGCTGTCTTGGTATTGGAAGCATTAAAGGTGTGTCAAGACACTCTCCTACTAATCCAGGAAGGGACAGTCTTTTCTGAATCCCAGAGACACTTAACGGTTTATGGGACATGACTTTACTCTAGGTGTCATCTTTTAAATAGCAAGTAAAATTAAGGTCTGGCCATTTGTGATTATAAAAAATCATTAATTTCATTAAGAATGGAGGTGCTCAATTCCCTTGCATCTAATTGAATTGTGCTTAAGTTACATTTCTTTGTTTTTCTATTATTTCCTGCAAAAGAATGATTTAGTCTGGTATCTAAACTGGAGATTAAACAACGGGGCATGGTAGCCGTAAAATGGACAGTCTTTAACCCATGTACACATCTTGTATAGTGCTTGATTTATACGGTGTTTCTTTGAAATCACTTTGTTTCTCTGTGATTATACCGGTTTAATCATGTACCACATAATATAGGATATATTACGTATATGTACATACATCCCTACATAGGTAACATATAATTCACCATATGTTCATCATTCATCAAGAATAAAACAAGATGTCCAGAGTGGTCCAGTCTTTGCTACTTACATTGATAGGTGCATGCATTTTGTTCTTTGAAACATCCAGGCAGTGATCATGTAAACTGAAACAGATAGATCCTAACTTAAGGGACAAGCTATCAAAATATTTCTCAGCAAATATACGTGAATCTCTAAGAAAGAAATAAAATCCTTAATAAATAAATAAATTGTAATTATAAATAACAATTTTTTTACATAATATTTCAGCTTTTTCAGTCACAAGAAAAAACATTTTTTAGGCACAAGAAAAAATTATTATGAAGGATATTTTAAAATAATAGACGACTACTTCTAGGAAGTAGCGCTTACTCAGATTTGTTCCATTTTTGAACTTGTAACCTTTGCAGCGATGAATGCAGTGATATATAACAGACTGATCCAGCAACTCTAACTCATGTGAGTCAAGGGGACTACTTGCATGAGTCAAGACTGCTTGTTCAGGCCCTTAATGCTTCTACTCAGTAACCTGAGGAGAATGTCCTTTATATTCTGTCTAGGGAAATGTAGAGTATGTGCAGGTGTGCTCTTCCAGGATGAAAAAAGTAGTAAATAATTCTGACAAGATAAAGCCAAAGATAAAATTGTGAGTTCTTTTCTGATTTGTGCAGTCATTAGATATCTTAATTTTATCATTGAAAGAGTTGAACATGTAAATATACATTGGTTTTAATTGCAGGTTAACTGACTGTATTATCTTTGACTTTGACATTTAAAAAAAAAGAGAAGATAAATGTATACAATTATCTGCAGAATTAGTAAAGAGATTTAGACTGGAGGTTGAATTCTGGCTTGTTATGTGTTGAGATCTTTTTTTTCTGCAGTTACCAAGAACTTTTCTGCATTTAAAGTGACTAAATCTCTCACAATCAATTTGTCATCCAAATTTTGAACTCCTTTCTCAATACAGACTCTAAGGAATCAAAATGAGTTTTGATTTAATGATAACTGAATAAAGGCAGTGTACAAAAGATTTGACATGGGATTTGTTCCTGTTTGAAGAAATACCTCTAACAGCAGCCTTTAATACCTTTAATATACAGGTACATCAAATTACATGTAAATCAGGGTGAAATCTGCCAATTTACTTATGTAGAGGAGCAAAATCGCATTTATTATCAGATGGTGGAGTAGGATATACCCAGACTTCGAGTGTGATAATGTTAAAAACACACATACCAGTACCCTTTTCTACTCAAGGAGAAACTTGTTTCCTTTAGTTATTTCCATGCAACAAGCACTCTACTACACCACACTTGAAGACAACAGTTTGGGATCTGGCAGCTGGCACAATGCTTATAGTAAATCTGGCACATAATAGCACTGAGATCATTACTGCAAGTAAATCTCTCCATGGAAACTGGAAGTTGGAGAAGCTTTTGGACAGATACCACAAACCGAGTAAGGAGCAAGGAGGACTCAACCATCAGAAGGTGATCTGGGTGATCATGGGTGTTTGTACACCCATAATCATTAAAAAAATATCTGTTTTACTTCAAATGCCTGCAGCCAAGACTGGAGATGGTTATTATAGAGAATAGATCTTAGAAAGCAGACTGCAACATGCCTATTTATAGTATTTATAACAGAATTGATTTCACCTCGCTCATTTTCCTAGGCTGTATCGTGAACTGCTTAACCGCCTGCGATGGTGAGCTCCTCTCAGTAGCTGCCTGCCTGATGTCAGCAAGTCGAACACTTGGTGCCGTTCTCTCCGCTAGTACGCAGTGGTCAGGCAGCAGTTTCTCTAGCGCATGACTTGATTGCCACGAGGTTGCAATACCTCTCCTAACCATTTCGTTTTTCTCAGAGCAATTAATAACGTTTGTCCAGGTATCTCACTAATTGCGCTCCTGTAAGGTTGCAGGATCAGATTCCTGTTAGACATGACATGAAACTTCATATTCTTCAAACATTCCATTTCCGTTTCTCTTTGGGTTGTGTCAGTGCTCTGGTAGTATTGATAAGCAAATATGATCGTAATTTAGGCCTCCTCTCCTCATTGATGCGTGAGAGATTTACAGGCATTAATAGGAGTTAGGATGTAAATCCCTTGCTCGGACAATAGCAGAGAATAACCCTCGTCATATAGATTCTGATGACCTATGAACTAAGGGTCAAGTGGGCCGTGGCACAAATTATCCGACAGCAACAGATGCCAAAGTATTGCGAGGTGAGAAAAATAACAAAAAACTCAGGCGGATGAAACGCTCCGTGCATTTTCACAAAGGAAAAGCAACAGCAGCTATTCCTGTAACATCACGCGTCAGCCAGTGACATAGCCACAAATTATAAAGAAGCAAAACAAAGATTCTTTCTTGCCTGGCGGCAAACTTCCTTCTTCCTCCAAAAATATACAAAAGTGGCTCCAAAATAAATAATCATCACAATTAATTACCTACCCAAACTGAGAGCTGCACGATCAATCTTTGAAGTTTTCAAGTGCATTTTCAGCATAAGGGAATGTCGGAGAGTCAAGCAGCAGAAACCACAAAGTATGTCAATTCTGCAAATAAATGATGTTTTCATAACTCTGAGATAATCAGATTAGTTCTCCACTCCTTTGCCTCAAGTTTTATACCTGTCTAACTCCATTGATTTCAATAGGAGTTTAATCTACACCACATCAGGTCCATATCAGTCCTACATCAGTTGTAAATTGATCTACACCAGTTGTAAGTTACAGGAGGATCACACCCAGCGTAATAGTTCACAGGCCTTATGGTCTGTTTTCACATCTGCCTTGGTATTTTATTTTGAAATCTGGTGTTATTACTTTTGGCTGGTGTAGGTTTTTTCTGTCGCCCCGCAGGTGTGCAAGGTCCTGCGCATGCAGGGAGGAGGTACGCTCTGAACCATGGGACTGCAGACCATTCCAGCTCGTTAAAAAGCTCATTAAAAGCATTTTAATGTTTTTAACGGGATGCTATTTTTGCCCAAAGAGTGGCGGAAGTCCCAAATCCTTCCAAGATTTTCACACTTGTGAAACGTTCTGATGAGCTGACTGTGGCACAACACTTGACGTTACAGGAAGCCCAACCAAAACTCCTGGTGGGGTTTGGGCTGTGCCGGGGCAAGCGTGGAAAGGAAGAGAAGTGTAGGCATCATTTCCAAACCAGAGATTTTACATACAAGCACCCTCACTGGAGTGGGGAATATCCCCAGAATCTACATTTTACTCAATATAACAGGAGACATTTCAAATTTTAATTTGGTGAAATGACTTTGTATAAGCTGGTTAGACCAGGCCCATGATTAGCAGATTCATCGATACACCGTGATGATGCCTCAAAAGAGCGTAAGGAACTGCAGCGTTTGTATCTATTCCATAATTTGTTGAAAAATTGAACATTAATGAAGGTAAGGGCAGCATGATAAGATACTGAAAAGCTACAAGGTGTCGGTTCTCATTTAATTGAAGATGATTCATTTGGCAGAAACTTTCTGTGAAATTGCAGGTGGCGAAGGCGACTCTAGCTCCTGAGGCACCGGCTGAGCAGTGCAACCCGGTAGCATTTGTTATTTGTGTCTAAACCCCTTTCTTTGTCCCTGCAAACTGCAGGGAGCTTGGACAATATGACCCCATTTAGATGTCCCTTCCTCTCAAACGACGAGCCTGCAATTCTGTTATTAACTCAGGTTTGGTTTTGAGACTGCTTTGTCAAGCCCCAAACAAACACCTTTGTTTCACGCTAAGTTAAATGCAACATTAATTAAAAGATCATAATCATTGCTCCCCTTTTCCCATGGAACCCTTAGACAAGAAGAGGCGATCTGCGCCTGCCCTTTGTGTAATTTATGCAGGTAACTGAGGGGATACCTGTCTTGCCTGGGTATTGCTTAGAGTCACAGTTCATCGGCTTGAATTACGAGCACGGCAGAGACGCCAGACTGGGATGGGGCGGAGGTATAAACCGATGGGCAGAACGCACCGTAGGGGAAGGGAAACAACGAGGATACAGGAGCAAACACTGCCTGATGGAAAACCTTCCATTAGGTTTTAAAGAGAAAAAGAACACATCTCGTTAAATCTGTTAGCAGGCACCGATACGACAGCTGAAGATGTCATCTTCCATTTCATTTTAGCATTTTTGTTCTTGAGGCCACCATCAGCCTTGTTTTCCCTGCAGACACTTTTGAAAACAAGATGCCAGATCTCAAGGGGCTTTCTGTTCTAAAACAAAATTTACAGATAAATGAAGGACTGTAAAATATTTGAGTGGAAGGGAAATGAATAAATTACAGCAGCTCTAACCTGCTACTGTTTTTTGTTTGTATTTGTTCAGAGATTAGAGGCAAGGGAGGCTGGAAATGATTCTGTGCAGCCGTTATATTTCATGTGAGATGACATGCATTTAAAATTATGCCATCATCTTTCTTGTACTAATGTGGGGTTAATTGAAAGCCCCATTTTTTCTTCTGTTTTTAAAAGGTATTTATAAAGACCTGCACTGGGTTCAAAGTGTTTCTGGAGACCCGAATGGCAGATTTCACTTTTCAGAGTCCATAAGCCCTGTGGTTGCCCTGGAAAATATGCTGGTAGTCCATCTTGCATCTGAATCAACAGCAGGCTTTTATGTGGCAGTAGAAGGTCTTCAAGATGGAAGAGTCTTTACAAAGGTGTTTCATATGTTGTGCATACTTACAGATACTGTGGAGAATGCAGCAGGAGTAGCTAGTGAATCACCGTCAGTTTTGTACGCAATAACATGAACGTTCAAAACCTGCTGGCCATGTTCGCTTAGCCAATTTCAGTACAACCTGAAACGATATTGCTTCCATACAGTTTGGCAGAAACAGCCACTTGGTTTTGCAGACATAATGTATTTGACTATTCCAGGGTTTTATGGAATGAAGAGTGTGAACATGACTTGGGTTGTTCCTTTATTTTCAAGGAAGAAAACAAATCTCAGGTCATTAAAACTGTATATCAGACCATCTCCAAAGCAAACTCATTGAAGTGATCAGTAAAAACACCGCTGCTTTGAACAGTTTAGAGTTCCAGCGATTACATGTATGTCTCATCTGACACAAACACTTGTTTTCCATGGAATAATACCCACTGACTTTTGTAGAATTTGAACCAAACCTTATATTCAGTACAGCGTAAATAGCAGCAGCATTATACATCAGGACCATATGCATTTTCAGTGACCTATGAAATGTATATTGGCAGTGGAGACCAAAAAAGTGGATAGGAAAAAAGAATATACCAATCAGTACCAGTTTATTGGAGTACTGGTTAGAAATGCGGCAGCCTGGAGTTATCATCTAAATACCTATACATATGCATGAATAAACATATATATGAATGTATGTATATTTATGTATTGACTACATGAACGTGTAGTCAATGCATGTATATAAATACCTAAATATGTATTTATATGAAAGCAGATGCATGTGTGGAAACAAAATATATTGAAAGGGAAATCAAAGTAACTTGTGTGCTATTTGGAATTAAGAAGAATCTAGGAAAAAGAAATTTGGTATGTCCAAGGAAGAAACAAAAAGAAGAGGAGAAATGGTTCCGTGTGTACACTAACAGGGAAAAAAAATCACATAAACTGATTAAAAAAAAAGAAAATAGAGGGTTTGAAGTGGAAGCCATGCCAAATTCAATTAATTTGGTTCTTTTATTGAAATCCAGAGCAACTCCCTTAAGTTTGGCTAAGAATAAAATTCAGTGCTTTAATAGCGGTTCAAGCCAGGAATGGAAACAATCCCTTGAAAAAAGAAAAAACGATGGTAGAGGCAAAATTGCTAGAACATCAAGTCACATATTGGAATGAATCTCTAGGAGGTTTGTTTCTCATTAGCCCTGAAAACCAAAGAAGCAGAGTGGACTTGCTGACTTAGGATTAGTCCTTTTCCGGCCAAGGTCAGGAGCCAACAAAACCCTTCTTTGCAAGGACAGGTAAGATGTAGAGCACACTTAACTGCGCAAGACCCTCCATCGCTGCTTCACACAGAGCCGTTTCCTTCCCTGCAGAGGAGCCAAGTGGTGCTGGAAGCAGGACTGAGAAGACAACCCAAGGCTGACTTGGCTGCGTACAGCACTGACAGACGATCAGGTCTTGCCTTAAAGGTATGCTGGTCTACCTTGTGTTTCTTAACGCATTTGCGCAGACCAAGAGTTACAGCAGATAATGTATTAACCACATGCAGTCCCGTGCCTTACATGTACTGTCGGTGTAGGCTGGGGCTATCTGCTGTCCCTTGCACAGAGGTGAATATCAGCAGCGACTTGGCAAGCAAATGCTAACGTCTTAAGTTTTATCACATTGAAAATCTGATCCAGATTTCATCTGATGTTAGCGAGAGCCTGATTTAGCTCTCGTTTAACACCCTCGAACCTTGCCCCTTTGGAAGTATCATGCACATCAATTGAAGAACAGCAAACCTTGAATGGATATCCCTTTCCATCAATTACGAATTGATTTAAGAAACACCTTAAAGGTTGAAAACATATTTTAAATAATCTCTTGGGCATCCCATTGGCCATCATTCTATGCACATAGTTTCCAATAACAGTAACTAGTGCACATACCTGTAAGTGTGAGACCCGCTTAGAACGCTTCAAATGATGATTAATTTTGCTCGTATCTGTAACATTTCTCTTCATGACTTTGACATTTCAAAAGACAAAGTGGAAGGTGTTTATTGTTTAGTGAGTCTTGTTAAATAGATTAAAATGCAAAGTAAAGGCTTAAGTCCTTTCATGTAGCATAGATTCAGTTCAGACTGGTTTAGATCCTGTACACTTAAATCTGCTACACGTACAGAAAAATACATATGTTTATACAGAAGCAAAGCTTTCTGACACTGAAACGCCTGCCAGAAACAAGTCAGTTCAGGCAAAGATACATGTGCATACTTTGCCTAGGAGAAATATTCTTGTCACATAAAAATCCCACCATTAATCAAAAATCACATTATGGCTTCTGGAATGAAGTTTCCTTTACTACTCTTTAATAATAAGTCTAAGATAAGATAAAATTGGTAATTGTACCTTCTCTTCTGATAGAAGATAATACTAAAGTGGTATAGAAATTTGAGTTACAAGAATATATTCACCCTGCTAATAGGCTTCCATTATGTAGTCTTTACTGATTTATTCACTACACATTTTCTCCACATATAGAAAAATTTAATTGAAAGTTACTTATTGCATTGTTACAAAATGTTAACTAGAAAGTTTTCTTTAATCAAATGATCGTTAATGCTAGGAGAGGTAGTTTTATTTCAATAGTGCATTTATCAGGAGGAAGAATAACATAGGCATTACCAACAATAGTTTTACAGCGCTGTTTGTTATGTGAACGCTTTCAGGGACTAAACATACGCCGTTGCAGCTTGCTGGGATAGCATAATACTTTATTTATATTTATGACTTTTCTTAATCAAAGGTTTAATGACATACAAAATGCAGGCAAGGTATCTAATATGGTGACTTATCAAAGGAATGACATTACCAAGGATGGTAAGAGTTTGTAAAGTCCGATTCTGCCATGTGCATGTCCCACAGAAGTAGGTGGAAGACAAGCGTTCGCACGGTCTGAGGCAGAAAAGCAACTTGGCATCATGTTCTCCAGCAAAGAAAGAGAGGGGAAAATACACTCGACGCTCTACCTGTATCTAACCACTTTTGCAGATTTTGCATTCCTTGAACGTGAGTTTTGGTACCTCTCAGGTGTTACTGTATGCCCTAGCTATAACATCACCCATACCCTTGGGAGAATGAGGGCTATTATTCTAACCAGAGTGGCATCCCATTTCCTTAGGTCCTATGCAAACAGAGAACAAAATACCCTGAAGAGGTATAGGACAAGGCACAGGAGATGCTCACAGGTGGACACACTAAAGCAAAGGAAAATTTCCTGGCAGGCAAAGGCATTAGTGCACACAGCAGATACTTCAATCCTGAAGCATCTTTTTAATGAGTTTTAGCTTTTAACTGGGTATCAAATTTATTAAAAAGCTTGTAGGATAGTCCTATTGCACCCCAGATTCAATTATCTCCAGCCAGTCCACCACCCGATGGCTCCCACTGCTGCCACTGAACATCTAAAGAAGTACAGACCGGCACTCTTGCGCAGTTGCTATGGACAGGCAGAAACAGCCCATCTACAGAGTAGATCCAGGCACCCTCCTTGAGTTTTTAAGACAAGTTTCCAAGTATTTCCTGTGTTCTACAATAACCATAACTATGCTGTAAACACCTTTCTTATTTCTGATGGCACACTGCTCAAAGAACTGCAGAGAACTGCGTCAGCAGGTACATTCAGAAACGCCGTGGCTGGCAGAACCTAAATCTGCCTCAGACTCAACCACCGGTGTTTGTTTCCATGGTAAATTCAGTGAAAATCACAGAACCACAGAGCAGCTGGGAGCAGCTACTGGAAGAAGTTTGGAGAAATACCGTGGCCAATTAAGGCACATAAATAAATGAGAAAAATGCTTGCTGTAAGTTTGGTGACATTGATCTCCATATTAACTTAAAATAAAGGCAGACCTAATGCCCCTTGTTACTTCATATGAACCTTGAGATGAAGACACTGATGCCCTTTAGTCTCTATTAACCGTTCTGGGACCACAAAACCAGTGATTTGAAATATATGTGTGATATAACGATATGGACACGTGCGTTGCAATCTCCAAGCGATTTGCTTTGGCCTGTGAAAGAGTCACTCTGGGTCGCTTCCAGTTTCAGCTGTAGCTGAGTGGATGTTCATCGACGGTGCACAAGTCCCAGGCAGACCTTACAAAATGGTCTTTCACTAGCTGTTGTGCGAGCACGGTGATACCCGGGTGCCTTCTCTCACTGCGGCGTGATGCCGTCCCCAGCATCGGCCGCGGCTGTACGGAGCCGTCGCCCTCTGACAACCGCAGTCTCGGCCTCCCATTTCTCAGTGTGTTTTGCGACATTTCCATTGGGCTCTGAGATGGGAAGACTAGTCTGATGGCAACACAGAAGCGCAGTGTAGAAGACCGCAAGCAATGCAGGATTCAGTAGCCACATTAACCTGCCCCTGGGCCCCCTTCCTAACCCCACAGAAACGTGACTGTCCTTAGGAAGAGTTTATAAAAATGTTAACACGAATTGCTTACTTTGTTTTCCTTAATTTTATGTTTTCTGTCTTGAGCTCCTTGCAGTAAACAAACCTGAATGGCGGTTATTTCTGAAGCTGCTCATACTCTGTGTGACTTGGCCTCCAGCCTGGAGCTCTGCTTTGCAACCAGCCCAAGGAATTACAGAAGAAAACCGCACACGCTCGGCAGTGTTACTCAATATCTGCGGAGGGTTATAATCGTTTAGCGGAGCCAAATTCAGAATTGATGAGTAAGCATCGTTTAGGAGGCAAAGCCTTGGTCTGAGTTGCCGATATCTGAAGTCGGCGCGTCGAGTGGCTTGCGAGTCGTGTCTATCATGGTGACCCTTCAGAGCAGAAGTTTGCCCAGGGAAGCTAAGCTGGAATAATTCAAAACTCTTTCCAAGCCCTTAAAGACAAATTCTTCCTTGTCTTAGGCCTCCACTGATGTCAATAGGCATGTTGAGGCTATAAATTAGGCCCGAAGTTGGCCCTTGTTTGGTCCAATTACCCCATAATAAACTCCCTGAGGACTACTGTACTGTTGGGTAATTTGCATCCTTTCTCCTCTAAATGGTATATTTATGTTTATAGATTGAGTTAGCAGTTCTAAGGGAGGGGAAAGGCTGCCTGAATCATTTACAAATGGGAAAATCCATATATTTGAAACTTGGTATGAAATATTTGCTTTTGGGCTGTAACCTTGTATACTAAGCTGCTGTCTAGAATAAATATTTACAGCCAAGTTGCAACAAGTTCTAAGAATATGTGATTTTCTGAGTGGAAACACTGACACAGAAGGGTGTGACTTTCTCCCAGTAAAACACCGAGTTAATTGTAGGTTTTGTAAACTTTATCAAGCTTAATCTTGAAATTAACTTTTAAATGTTCAGTAATGATTTTTAACCATGTATCAAGCAGCTGGTTTTGCGTCTGATTCCCAAGTTCTTCAACAGACAACTGTTTCCCTTTCAGTGACTTTGTCAGGCTTAACTTGGAATTAATTTGACTGCAGGTGTCAGATAAACACGGTGTTTTAGCAGCACTACCGAGAACCATGTGGGCAAAATGCAGAAGCATGAAGGCACATTGGTCAAAACTTTGAAAGATTGATGGAAGTGAGTTATGCTGCTTAAACGTCTTTGTGCATCCAGAAAAGCTAAACTTGCAAGCGAGGTGCAAGGTATGCCGCAGCTATTGTTTTGCCATGTTCCCTGTTAACAAAGGTAAAAGCCTTTTTTTAATCGCAATTTCTCTGTCAACGTAAAATCTAGCAAGCAACCTCCATAAATCATGCAGTGACAGCTAGTGTGGTCGACCAGTGCTAAACACAACTGGACTCTTCTTTTTAAGCCTTTGCTGCTTAGGTCGCCCGCGTCAGCAGTGCTCTTCAACAAACATCTGCAGTTCATCTTATCGTTTGAAGAAATATATGAGTTTCTCCATTGGTGTGTTTTTTTTAGCTTCAGCTTCTTGATTTGTTTGAACACCATCTGCTACATATAAAATTCAGAGAATTTGTGAAATGTGCATGCAGTGAGAAAATTTTAATTGTATTAACCTTTCTTTTTTGATCAAGATAACTTTTTGTATTCATCGTCTCCTGATATGTTAAGTGAAGCAAATAGACACTTCTAATGCACTACCCGGTGGTTTTTTGTTTCCTTTGAGGTCCTCCATCTCCGTGTTACACTAGCAGTTCAGGTACAGAAACAGAGTTATTCCTTGCAGCATTTAAGAGGCATTTTAATATGGAGTTACACATCCAAAAACAGCTTAGCAGTAGTAATCTCTTTCACAGGAGACTTGCTCTCATCTTATCGCTCTGCACCTATGTGTGTATTATTTGCATCAAGACAAACAAACAAAAAACCGTAATTGCTCCTAGAATTAGTCACAGGAAGACAAACCGCTTCGTAAAGGACTCCAGCTCGCTGCCAGAAGCCCGGGCTGAGCTGAACGTGTGTCATGGCATGCGATTGCCACAGGGTGGTAGAAGTAGTGCGGCTCCACATCCCCACCAGCGCCGGGACGGGAGAAGAAAAACTTTTGAAAGGACGAAGGGGGAATGACTTTCCAGTTCGTCTAAAGAGAGGTATCAAAAATAAGGTTTAGCTCATGGTAAATCCAGATGGTTAAGCAGTTGACCCATATCTAATCCCTCTGCCAAGCGTGCACCACCACCGTCACCGCTGTCATAACACAGCGCATGCACTTGGAATCGCTGACGTTCCAAGAAGCACCACACGTTTTGGAGAAAATTAGATTTTAAAGCATGTTGCAGAAATAGAAAACACCGTCTTGACAACATGTTATGACTCCAGCCTTGAGAGGAGTGGTTAAATATACTAAAATAATTCCTTGGGACTGCGGCTTGCTGCTGTTCGGTGCATTTTGTTATGATAATATCATACAAAACATCGAGCAGCGCTTTGATCTTAAAAGAGTATTTAGCTGAGACTTATTTATTGTACTTAATCACTTAATAAAAGGGTGGTGGGTTTGTCCACAAGAGGAGAAACGAATCAGAAATAGAAATTCTGCCTCTCTTGTAAGTCCTATACACAGGACTGACGAGTCCTATAGCCTATTGTTTATTGCTGGTGAAATATAAAGGGGAAGGATCAAGGGACACATACGCAAACTAAACCCTTGGTTTGTGGCAATTGCAGTAATGCCACTGATGTTCAGATTTACCTTCAAGGGAGGCTTACTTGAAACATAGAGGACTGATCATTTATATTAGGGGGAGAATACCAGAGACACCTTGATTAAAAAAAAAAAGAAAGAAAGAAAGATAAAATATTAAAGTAGGAAACATAGTATGTGTTACATATCAATATAATACCTAACTTCCAAATACCTTTGTGTTTTATGTTGGGATGAATGTAGTTATGCCCAACTAACAGACGAGGATGTGAGAGGAATATCGGGCTCAAGAACTTCAGGGTATGGAACAAACTACACATTCAAAAATGGGCAAGGTTTATGCCGTATAGTATCATGTTTTAAACAGTTCATAAAAGAAGCCAAGTGACAACAGAACAGTGTGGATGATATAAAATAATGTAAACCTTCCTTCAAATAGCAAGCAATTTTTTTCTGCCTCAACTCACTTTCCACAATAGAGTGAGTGAAAAATCCATAGAGAATAAAACCAGTGATCCCTTTGAGCAAGGATACAAATTTACCTAGATATGTCAACCACACAGATTTATGGGACAAGGAGTTTTTCACCCTGAAGAAAGAAGCTTTCTTGTCAGTCATCTATAAAAAAGCTGAAAATAAAGCTCTCAGAGTTATTTTTCATGTTTTAGGAACTGCAAGAAATTTCTGTTAGGGGTTGTTGGCGTTTTCTGTGGCTTTTTTTCTTTAAGTTTTCCCATAGCCATGGAATAGTTCTCTTCATGGATGTATAAGAAACACTTGTGTTGTGCTGCTATTAATGGTATGATTTGTTAGTGTACTTTTATGTATGGAGTGTCTGCATCTGGTAAGGTCTACAATTGTACCTCCTTGACAGTGCCAGATGTTGTGAAGATAAAATACCTCCTGTGTGAGGAACTGCTGGAATCAGGCTCCAAGATAGGTGTTCTTAATACAGTTTAAAAAGGCATCTGTCTTAAAATAATTTCAACATCTTACTTTTCTGTTTATTGTTTTGTCAGGTCTTTCTTGTTACTGGGGAAATATTTTGTGCCCCTAGTAACTCGATTTTAAACTTGCGGCTTCAGTTTCTCCCAAGCATTTTTTTTTATTCTGAAGCCACTGCCCTAATGAAAGGGAGAAAAGGGAAAAAAGGAAGAAAAAGTTTGTTGTGGGACTCAGCTGAAGTTAATCAGATTGGCCCAGCCAAGCAAAAAAAATTGGTCAGCAGGTATTTTTAAACCAGGTTAGCCACGAAGCAGCGTGCAAAATAATCAGCCGGGGTTTAGCCAAGGTTTGTTCGAAACGTTGCAGTGGGGTGACCAGAGGGCTGACCGGAGGCAGGAGGAGAGCCCTGCTTTCGCTATCATACCCCATAAGTCACCACATTGTCGACCTCTTAAAATAGTAATGATACTTGACCCTTATTAGTATTTCTGGGCAATATATGAGCTTGAGTTTCCTTGGGTGAAAGCTAATGCCTTAGACCACCCTTTAGACCACCATTCTATCTAGTTATAGTACATATTAATGTTATTCTTGGGTCATTTAACTTACTCTCAGTGAAGAGTGGAGAATGGTGCTAAGCTGTAAATCAGCTCTGTCCTGCAATGGATTCGTGCCATAACAGATCATCTCGAAATTTCCAGCCTTGCCTGACCATGGTAAAGAGATTATGGTATGTAAAAATTCTGCTAAACATAGCTTGTTTCATTTTTGTACTTCTCTGCGTGTCTGTCTAGCGAGGAAAGGTTAAGACCCCTTATGGTGGACAGTGCATTGAAAAGGAATATTGCTATAATAAAACCCCCAGGGCTAAAAGTTTTACCATATGTGGTTAAACTCTCCATCCTTTCTAAAGGCGAGCTGCAGCAGCGAGGAAATTATTAAACAAGGACACTGATACTGTGCATAAAAAAAATTTTTTTTTAATCCTTAGGGGAAAAAAAATTAGTTCATAAACGTATTGTGCTTAAAAGGTATCCTCTAAGTGCCAGTGTTCACACCCCAAATGACAGTCTGAAACGTTCAGTGGCATTAGTCCATTTAACTAAATCCTGATTACTTGAGATGAATTCATTTAAAAAGCAAATGTAACACTCCCTCAGCAAATGTTTCACTGTTTCTCAAAATCATAAATATTTTTTCTACACTGTTCTGGCAAACAAATAATGTTTACCTTTAGCTTCCTAGAAAAGATTTACAGATAAGTCCCTAGTCTGTTTTGCAGATGTGCCTTGGTGAATTTAACAGTAATACATACTGTCATCACGGTTGTCTTCAAATCTTTGAAATCACTTTTGCCTTTTACAATACATATTTAATTGAATGTCTAGCTAGTAGATATGTATATGTATCTCGCATTTGTGGGTGGGCATGTGTGTGCCTAATGCATATATTTAGCGCTTAAACATGGTACGATGAGTGAGTGAGAAATGCCTGAGAGAGAGATGTTTTATACATGCACATACAGTTTGTAAACGTGTAATCTGCTGAAACGGCCAGAGACAGAGAGGAAAGTGGAGAGACATCTGCAAATTAACAAATCATCTATCTTTGAGGTCATTCACAAATTAGTTTTGCAGAATAAGATAGAACAAAAACGTAATTCTGACGAGCATTTGTTCAGGCTATTTATCACATAAAATTGTGTAACAATATTAGACACAGGAATTTTTGCTCAGCTTATTCCTTATAGTATTACCATGATTTCACAACTTGGTGCAGATGTTTCATGCTGAATAATGTCCTTTGGTTGACATTTGTGCTTTTACTGTCGAACTCTTAAGTAGCTGTGATGCATATATTCCATAGGAATGCTGGGGGGGGGGGGCGGTGAGGTGAAGGTAAATAAAAACCAAAATCTGTTTTAGTAAAGGAAACTTTAAAAATCTGTTCCCCTCATGCCTAAGTGCGGGATTCTCCACATTTCATTTACTATTTTTTAATAGCTACTTGTAATTTAAATTATTGCTCAGTAACACAGGCTTTTGAGGAAAGCTGAATGTTCTTGGGATTTAGTTAGTCTTTGAAAGTGTAAGCGTTTTCCTGCTGCAGTGAGGACGGCGTGTCCCCCGGTTGAGATATAAACTAAAATCTATTTCACGTTGTACATTTATTGCTAATTTTATTGCTTGAATGGAGCGAGCAGTTGTATTTATACCTCAAAAGGCTATTGTTGTTAAATTAATTGAACTGTTTCGAAGTTCCTTTTTCTCTGTTAATTATTTAAAAACAAAATCGAAAGTCTTAAAAGAGCAATTTACTTATGAATTGAGGCTAAAGACAATTTTATGTTAAGTAAAACACAAATTAATCTGCCACCACAAAATGAACCTTGTTCAAAAAAAATCATACAATCAGTATATTGATTCCCTCAACGCGTATTTTTCATTTATTGGTGTTATAAGAGTATGCTTGAGCCTGCAGCAAAAAAAAAAAAAAAAAAAAGAGAGAAAGAAAAATTGAAACTGTGCACAAGTATGGAACCTCAGCTTAGTTTTATCCTGGCAAAATATTTTTTAAACTATGCCCTAATTTGTAATTAGTCACATTCATTCTAGAGTTTTAATTCATTTTTTTTCATGCTTGAAGCGGTGTTATGTTCTTTTTTATATGCCTTTAGACAATTGCCAAAGAATCTTCAAGAATTTGTACTAAATTGTTCATAGAATATATGAAAAGATATTTACTGAAAGCACAGTATATAAGCATTTTAATCAAATTAATGAATTTTTCATTTGTAAGGCGTGCTAGATGTTTGTGAATGTGTTCCAACATGAAACTTCAGTGGGCTTTGAACAAGTTTGTCAAGGATCAAATTCCCTACTGGCCTAACTCCACTGAAACCAGTGGAATTATTTCAGTGGAGAATTTGATTTTTCATTACTGTGTGCATTTTTCAAATGTGCAATAACTTTATGCATGCTCTTCATTTCCTTATGTACACAGAATAGATTGCAAAATTATATTTAAGTCTGCGGAAAAAAAAAAGGGGGGGGGGGCAAGGAAAGAAAAATCTTGTTTCTACTATTTTCTGAGGTTTTGGGGCCAGTTCACGTAAGATAAAATCCCCAGGAGGCTCAGTGCATATTCACTCTTAGGCCAGCATATCCAATACACCCTTTAGTCTTAGATTAAGGAATTAAAGCACTGCAAATGAATTTCACATCCAAAATCATTCAATTTGTCCCCTTTGTCTTCTAGAATCCTAAGCATATGGGACCATACTAAGTATAGCAAAAATAGCTGCTGCTATAATCATAATTAGTACCTATTAGCCCTTCCTAGGTGCAAAACCCCAGTGATGAGAGCACAGCACGAGAACCTAGATAGAAGAGGATTTGAAATCTCTGTAGTACAGGATTGTTATTGCTGCCCTTGCAGGTTCGCCAAACGCACGGTGAGTGAGAGGGAATTGCTGGGCTTGGGAACCAGATCCTACGTGCCTTTCCCATACACACAAAGATGTACAGACTGAGGTCTTTTTTACCTCCTTGCTGAGGCGTTTCTTCTTGTCTGAATATGCCTTCTGTAAAAACCTGCTTACACGTTCCGAAACATTTCAAAGGGGTAGCATTATTAATTTTTAACAGCCTAGGTATTAAAATGTATACATCTTTTTTTTTTTTTTCCCCTTGGTCATACATCGGATAGCAGCTGTTTTACATAGGCTGGGACAGCTATTCAGTGACCAACTTAACATCCAAACTTTTTCCTGAATTATTTTGGTCTTTGATAATACGTACAGCTTAGATGCAGGTTTCACCCTCCTTTCCATAATATGTGTAAGTTAAATGCAATTACAGATCTAAAGGGATATTGTCAAGAAAAAAAAAACAAGCAAACAAAAATCTGACAGGCAAATCTGACATGAAGCTTTTCTGCCCAACAGTATTTTGGAAAATGTCTGCTTTTGGATCCAGAGTGGAAAAAATAGGTATGTTTACATTAGCGAGTTGCAAGTCACATTCCCAAAAGCAAAGATGCTAAATTGTGCGTGAAAAATCAGCGCGGACTTGTATTTCTGCCTGGAAAAAGACGCCTCTTCACACAGGCGGCTTTGTGTCGAGTGTAACGCGCCTCGGCAGCACGTGGGCTGCCGGAGTGGCGGCACCGCCAGCTCGTTGAGTCGGGACCCTTTGCGAGAGCGGGCGTTGAGCGGGGGAAGCGAACCAGTCGCCGGCCCCACCGGGTCGCGCAGCCCAGCCGTACGGCACAAGCCTTTTGCAAAGCGCCGCGGTCATCCCACCCCCAGAAACAAAGGCCCCCGAGCCCCCAAACGCACAAGCTGCGCCACGTAAGACGAGGCAGCGCTGACGCCGAGCGGGGACCTGCCGGCGGCCCCCTCCACCCGGCTGGGTCGCAGCCACTACGCGCCAAAAAAAAAAAATAATAGTCTTATCCCCCTGCCCGGGCTCAAACGTTTGACCATTGCAGGCGGTTCTCAAAAATCTGAGGCTGTCATTTGGTGCCGGGCTTCACGTTATCCCTATTGACTCCCAGCGTAAAATCAGGTGAGAGCCAGAGACCGCTCATAAAAGTGAAGTCATGTGCGATAAGAAGAGTATAGATATCATAGCCTACGCGTGCAGGAGAAGGGAAGGAGGTTACGGTCATTGTCTGAGGAGATCCGTTCAAACAATGTAATAGAAAGATGCCCTCTCTAAACCAACGTTAAACTTTTGCTAGAGGGTTATAATTTACAGTTCCAGCGTGATTTTTTCTGAGGTGGTGTGAATATATTTAATATAAAGATGTCTCTACAGCTTCCCAAACCCATGGCACGTCTTGCGCCACAAGCTCCGCAACTGCACTTTTTTTAATCGATAGCTCGTAAGTATTCATTGAAAGATATGTTGGTATTCTACCCGCAAAACTTAAGGGAGAATCGCCACAACCGTATTAAAATCAACATTTACCTTTGAGCCTTTTCTCAAAAATGACAAAATAATGGGACTTTTATGGGAATTTTTAATTTGTTACAAGAGACAAGTTTGGATATGTGCTACCAGATTTTCCACTTAATTAAACCAGTGAAATCTGTTAAGAAAGCAAAGAAAAACTGTGATTCAACAGCCAGGTCCATTACACGCATACGCAAAGGAGACAAGGCAAACTTGACCTCCCAGTCTTCCCTTTGCAAAGGGCTGCCCAGCCCCGACCCTCACCCACAGCCGCCTTCTCCTGCAGCCAAGCCCTGCCCCTCATTTTCCGTTGGTTATCCAAGATATAGATTATCTGATCACCTAGTTTTTCAAAGAATAATATTTTTTTAAAAGTGCAAGCTTCTCTTTCTCCATGTGGAAACATTTTGATTACCATTAGAGAAATGACTACTCGAAGCCTAGATATAATTAAAAGATTGGGTATATTTTTAGATGCACTGACTGGTCTACATGCCTGAATATGAAAACATGTCATCTTCATTGGGATTTATTTTGCGGTTAAAATAATGCGCAACATTTTCTCCAGAGTCATCTCTGTTTAATTTATTGCCTGCAAAATAGATTAATTTCATTCCCAATTTTTAATAATATGTTGCACAAGCCAAAAAAAAAAAAAAAAGTAGATACTGAAAGGGCAAAATAACTGACATGTTGCGTGCAGACCTGGATACCAAGTTCTGAAAGCATGGACAGACTTAGACGATCGTGCTATATTAAACTCAGTAATTCACAATTCATACGTATCTCTCAAGATACAAAAGTTATTACAGTGCCTATTTTTTAATAAAAAGATATGAAGGTAAATGGAGATGGAAGGCCAAAATTGTTAAAGGAATTATGGGAATTGACTGATCCTTTCTTGGCAGTGTCAGCTGAGGAAGAAAAGTGTCATCCACCCAAAATTAAATCCTCAAGCCTAATATCCCACTACTTGGGGATTTTTTTTTCCCCTATTGCTAAACATTGGCTGAGTGTCCCATACAAAACAAGCCTCATCAACAAAATGAAAGCTCCATCTTAGACTAATGTAGCCACAATTAAGAGTCTGCATAAGACCCCATTCAGCTCCCTCCCTCCAGAGACCTTTCATTACTCATGCAAAACAGACCCGCATGGGAAGAGGTCGGTAGGAGCAGCCCTGTCCCAAGCTTCTGGGCTCAGGCCCCAGGAGCAAAGCCCAGAGGTCCGCATCCCCCCAGGGAAAGGAGGGAACTGAGATGTCCCTTCCCTGGCTCTACATTCGGGCTAGTGAGCAGAAAAACCTGACTTGACAAGCCATCCCTTGCTTCCTTATTTATTTCTTCTTTTTTCTCTCCCAACTCTCTCAAAAATCTCCAACCAGTCAATTCAAAGAATTCAACCTTAATTCTGAAGGCATCGCAAGACAAGCAAAATGCATTTTTTTGGCTAATATCCTCCTTTCAAAAACAGTTCACTCTGATCTATTCAAGGCTGCCCAGCACATGTTCCTGGGCAGCTCTTCCAGTATTGAACAAAATAATTTGGAGGCAGTTTTCAGCCTTGCCCCGCACTTTCCCAAGCAGCTCCCCCTCCCAGGTGCTAAGCTTTCTGCTGCCCAACTCAGTTTGGCTGGTGTGATGGATTTTTCCCACTGCTTCAGAGTACTGTTACTACGAAAAGAGTCAACCGTGTCCCTTGTTGATCATCAGAAGTGATCTCTGAAGGTGACTTACGCCAAGAAGTGTGTTCTACAGACACGCTCATCCGGCAGCGCTGTATCACCAATTAGACCAGGAAATTGTGCCTCAGTTTCATACTGTTTTTCACGCTCTGGGTGCAGTTCATTGCAAAGGAGTGTCTTCATGCGTTGGATATTTTCCATGTAGCTGCGTTGTCCAAATGGTTTGTTACTTGAATGATATATTTCCCCAATGGAATAAGAAGAAAATATACGGTACCACAGTAATTGACATAGTCCAGGATTTTGCTGCATTGTCATGTATTATAACTGTATATTTCTATTTTGCCCATGAAACCTATTCTAACATTTGGGTTTTTAAAGAAGGAAAGGGGAAAAAAATAGAGGAAAAAATCCCGTATTAACCATTTTCCAGCTTCTTCCTCTTTCCTGCCCTAGACCTAGGAGCCTCAATACCATGGTGCGCACTCAGGCCAGGTCACTGCCTGGTAGCAAGTCGGGGCTTGGGGACTTCAACAGCGGGCTATGAGCTGTGAGCTCCCAGCTGTGAGCCGTGCTGCTCTGCCCGTGTGGTGTATTTTGGCTTGGAGCACCTGGTGACTACCATCTGCTTTGTTTAACTACATAGTAAGCATTTGGTTAAACCAAAGAAAACAGAATCCTGATGTGCATTATGCATTATGCCTTGGGTTGGTTTGTTTCTTTACAGTTTGAACCAAACTTGTGGGAAGTGATTAGGTTTTAATAGATAGATTTTTGGAGTAGGTTTTGGAGGGATTTGCAGAAATCTTTTAAGCATGAATGTGATGTTGGCCACAAAATTCAGGCATGGCTCTGGATTTCAATTTTCCCAAAAGATGGGAGGTAGGTTATTGGTTTGGGTCTGTATCTCATTTCAGCTGAGCATGATTCACGCTCCTTGTAACAGATGACTCCTTTCTCCTGAATTTCAGCAGGTTTTAGTACATCTATCCTGGGTCTCCTGAACCAAACTCAACCTGAACCATGGTTTAATAATGACAAATGTCCTCTAGTAACTGAGGTGTGGCCATCAAATGCAATGGTGTATTTGCACAACATTAGCACTGAATATCTGGCTTCATGAGCAACGTATTGACCTAACACGCTCTCTTCTTTCATGTAGAGCGAGGTCTTCTGTTTTTTCCAGAGCCTGTGAGACTGTATGTTGTGTATACTAGAGCTGCCTGGAAAGCTATGGTTGTCTACAAAACGACTGTAACGTTTCCTTCCTTTTATTCAATCCTACCTCTTTTTTAAAAACAGAACCCTTGAAATTCTTTTTTTCAGACTGAAAAAGCTCTTAAATCTGCAAAAACAGAGCTCTTTATTCCTGACCACTTGAAGTAAGTATACATTTGCATTCTTTTTTTTTTTTTTCTTTTACATGAATATTGCTCAGAAACCACCAGGTTAGCAGAAACATAAAGACGGACGTTTGCTCACAAACAAAGCTACCGGGAGTACCCAACACTGCCAAACGTCCTCCGGCGCCATGGAGGAACCGCTGTCAGGAGCGTGCCGTCCCCAACCCCAGCCGCTCCTCAGCCCTCTGCCTGAAATGGCTGCTGCCTGCGGTGCCGATTGCTTTGTGTTTCGTTTGGGGAGGGGGTTAACTTGTCTGCTAAAAGCTGGACACAGGTACCTGACCTCGTGTGGGCCACGGAGCCGTCACGGCAGGGAGCGGCACCCTGCGCCTGGCACGGGCTCAGAGCAGCAGCACGGAAGCAAACGTCTCCATCAGCGCCGGAGCTGCCCTACGAGTCAGGTAGTCCAGCCAGCAGCCTCTTCCCATAATTGTTTGTCCTCTGTAATTAATTAAAGATGAACTGGCAAATAAACCCCACGCTCCCAAGTTTTCAATGCGTTCAGCATCCAGAGCTGGCAACTCTTCTCCACCAGCTCCCTAATAAATACCATCCATAGGAGTTTTGTGCGTAATTTCTGTGTAGGCTCAGCTCGAGCTGTACTTGCAATACAGTTTCCAGCTGTTCAGCTCCAATTTGTGCGACGAGCAAAAACTATTTATGAAGCTTCAGCGGCAGTTTATAAATAGTCACATGATAAACAGTGGGTTGTGCTGTGTGCAAGAAAATTCAGCAGGGACGTCGCCACGGAGTATATCATTGCTTATTAGGAGCTAAAAGGGGCCTCAGGAATGTTTCCCAGCGTGGCAGCTTTCTGCAGATCGGTACCCTCCTGCGCAGGCAGGACCACGGCGATCTCCCTGCCGGGCTTCCCAGCGCCGGCGTGGTACTGGGGCTGGCGTGGGATGCGGAGCCGGGAGGAAAACCCGCATCCCATGGCCATGGGGTGCAAGTCACCGTGGCCACACAGGGAGCCCCAGCGTGGCTGCAGAGCATCCCCACGCCCCTGCCACCCACTCCCACCCCCGGACCTGGCGGGGCCGCCTCCGCCCTGGTTCACTTGAGGAGCACACCGCACAGCCCGTCCCACGCTGAGCTCATCCTGAGGGTGCCGGCAGCTTTCCTTCCTCCACAGCACCAGCTGTGTAAGGGACACTGAATTTAGACCACAAAACCTCTTTTTTTTTTTTTGCACAGGCCGGCAAACAGCCATCATCTGGGAACAATGAGAGCTGTCAGGACGGGGGAAGGGAGCCGGCCAAACTGCGAGCGGGCTCGAGAGCCGATGGAAAGAAAGGAAACACTCCTCTGGAAAATTTTGTCCTGGAAAAAAAAAAAAAAAAAAACAAACTTCATTAGCTGAAAATGAATGCTCGGTCTATGGAGATGTGCCTTGTGCCCAGAGAGCAGCGTAGCAGGGACAGGTGACCTATTTTCCTTGGAGAGGAGGGAGAGGTTGCTCTCTATCGATCCCACCCTTCCTTTATCAGTTTATATATCAGCCTCTACAGCCTGTGGAGGAAGCAGCCAGTAATGGAGTGAATAATCCACACCAAATAAATCATCTGACTAATTAAGCTTGTTTTTCTGCTCGTGGCTCTTCCATGAACAGATCACCATTTCCCCCAATTTATTCATTATTTAGATTTATCTTGTAGTTTTGGGGTCTTTTTTTTCTTTTCTCTACATTTTTCACTCCTGCAAGTTAGCGACAAACGCTATTAGCTTGGTTATGACTGGACAGATGAGTCGCGTGAGGCTCTTCCTAGCCCCGGACTGGATGAGCTCAGCATGGCTGTTGCAGATATTTGCATCAATAAACAGAAAGAAAAATCGGGTTCTGTAACTGCTAAAGCCAGCAGAGTCCAAAATTCAGTTTCTACAAATGCACATGTCCTTCAGGGCCGAGTCTCCCAACATCTCTGTAACACAAACACCCACGGTGCCAGCACAGCTGAAAGAAAAACGTAAAATCGTCAAGTTTAGTGTAAGCATTTTTTGCCGCATGTGTGGATTTTAAAGCCAGAAGGAACCATTAGATCATCTGGTCCAACCTCCAGCACGAGTCAGGCCATAAAATTTCATCCCGTCTCTCCTGTATTGAGCCTGATGACTTGTATTTACCCAAAGCATATCTAAATCAATCTATATCATATTCTGGCCAGCAACCATCTCAATGAGCAGCATATGTGGGGTGATGTCACCTAGAGGATCACTTGGCTTTAGCTCTTGCTAAAACGATGGTAAAAGCAATGGCGAAAGCTGCGGTGCTGGATTTCGGACGAGGTCTGTAGGATTCAGACCCCATGGTCAGCGTCGGACCAGATTTGGGAAGCCCCATGTGCGCTGCGTCAGCTGCCTGCTGGCGCGGATGGAGGGTGCAGAAGGGGAGGGAGCCATGGGGCTGAGGGCTGCGGTGGGACTGGCGAGGTCCTCTTCTCTCTCCAGAGATGCCTCTTCCCCCAGCAAAGCAAACCAGCAGAGCAAAACCCTGGTGGCTTCAGGCCTCAGTACATGCCCGTATTTCTTTCAACTTGTATGTGTATGTTTATGTTTCTTTTGCTTTCTCTACTTGAGAGCGCTGCACCCTTTCATGAAGATTCGACGTACATAAAAGAAGGAGCCAGGAAACAAACAGGCGGCAAACGCCGCCCGAACGAAAGCACCACCTGCAGCACACAAATACCAGGCAACTCCCACGCACGTCTGCCCCCACCCACCACATCAATGGGGAGCCTCGGTGGCGGAGCGCGGTGCTCGGTCCGTTAGCAAGCCCCAACACCCAGGAGTCGGGCAGAGAAAACTCCCTACTCCATAGAAAATAGGGAAAAGCTCCCGTCCTTGCTCCGCAGGAGCTGCAGCTCAAGCACTTCCCAAGCAGTCTCTGCAGAGAGAACTAAGCAAAGAAATAGCATCCGGACATGCCAGATCTCAAGCTAAGCAGTACTGATGAGTCAAATTTTACATGCAAGCTAATTGCAAGCCGATGCAAGCTGCAACAGAGTGGTGCAACGCTTCTGTGCGTGAAGGGCTGCCCGTGATGCGCGCGCCCTCCTGCGCAGCCGCCGCTCGCTGAACAAGTGCGGCCCCTCCTGAAAGCTCTCTGTTGCCTTGCCAGTCTGGGCTCAAAATGTAATCGCTGTGAGGAATGGCTGCAAGATTCAGACTGGTCAGAAGCTGGGCTCTTCCTGCCAAGACCTGAGGAACTGGCCCATGGCCAGGTAACACTCAACAGGAGGTACGATCCTTCCTCCTCCCTCCTCAAGCTACCAGCAAATTAAGTGTCCAGTGTACTCACTTGACCAAGACGTTTAAAATTGCTACAGCACAGCCATACAGTCTTCTGAGGAGTACTCTTCTTCCAAGCCCTCTCCTCATCCCTAAGCTAAGGTTCCAAGCCAACCGCTGATGTTTCCCATCTGAGTGTAAATCAGGGCTCAAAGACACAACTTAGATGGAAGCAAAAGTGGATGTAGTTCAAAAGAAAGACAGAAAAGGAGATTAAAAGCTACTCTAATTTACACTACTAATTGTAGTAGCATCTTGGGCGAGGTAATGGAAACCATGTGTAGCTGTGCCACCTACGGTGTGATCAGCCACCGCTGCCCCAGCTGCAGAACAGATTTACCTCTGTGTACCTGAGGGTGTGAATGCAGATATTTTGGAATAGTAGCATGCCCTTTATCCTGGGCTGAAATGAGAGGGCTTTTCCCCCAGATTATACGCTACCCTGAAGGAAAAAAGAGATTTCTTATTCCAGAAGGGGATCATATGTATCTCTATCTCTATCTCTATCTCTGTCTCTATCTCTATCTCATCATCTCTATCTCTGGAGTGAATCCCAAATAACTCTTCAGCTTTTCAGTTAGATCTTTTCTGAATTTCCAGCTGTCTTCTGTAGACAAGCCCTGAGAGTAAACCCAACAAATTCCAGAGGTCAAACCCCGTTCCTGACTCAGTCTTTTCTTACATCATTTGACCAGCCAGCTCACCTGGTTGCTCCTCTGTTCCTCTGCTTGCAATATGCTACTTGACCATCCTTTATCTTTTCCTATTGAAGTGCTGTTATTTTTTTTTTCCTAACAAATTCACACACTTGTTTACTTGTTTTCCCCATTCCAGTTTCACTTTTTCCGCTGTTGTTTCTGGGAGCCATCCTCTTACGGGAGGATAAATGACAAACACAGTGCGGAGGACCAGACGTGTGCCTTCAACACTAAGGGGATGGGTGGGCGTACGAACAAGCCACCATCGCAGCACAGCAGCAAGCCACAGGCACAGCCCGGCTACATGCTCTTATTCCTCACTAAGTACTAGGTCACTGAAAGCAGCTTAGCCTCCAAAGAAAGGAGTAGATTTAAGATGAGTACAGGGCTCCACATGACTAATGACTTGCTTCTCTGTCTGTTTTCTCAGAACACCGACAGGAAGCAAAAGGGAGGGGAAAATCCTGAAGATTCTGAATTAAAATAAGTTTTTTAAGATTTTTTCATCACACTTTAATTTTTAAATTTTTTATTTTGGAGGAAGCAGCTGAAAATTGCTATGCAACTGTTTAGCCATGTCTAATTTGGTAGTACATTAGAAAGACTTTCAGCCTAATACTCTTGAGTCTGTTGTAAATACTCAAACATTCCAGTCAACCAGACTGATAAAAACAATTTAACGGGGCTATTGGCGAGAGTGATCTCAGATTTGCTAAAAGTCATGTCTATATTCACGCATGCAAAGCAGCACATTTTCACTTCCCAGTCTGATTGACTGGTAAAAAATCTTAATGCAAAATAAAGCTACTGACATACACTGAGAGTGTGAGCTTGTTCTTGGCTGGGTCTTGTAGGCGCAAAGAGCATCTAAGAAGTCTGAAGACATTTTTTAAGTGCTCTCAGAAGTTTTTCTTATGACATAATTGAAAAAACGGTCAGTCATGGTTGCAAAATGAATGCTTCAAAGCATCTTTGGCAGTTTTGTAAGATAAAAATAAGCTCAGATTTTAGGGTGCTTTATGGTGGAAATAAAGTGCTGTGTTATTTGAAGTATGCTGGAAATTAATGAAAGCCGAAGAAATACATAAGACTGCAGTAGCTTTTTAAAAATTTACACTGAAATCTTCAAGGTCGGGTTAGTTGCAAGATCTGAGATTTTGGGGGTAGGAAGGACTGTCAGCCTTTTCTCTGGTCTGTTCATAATACTTCCTATATTTTTTCCCTTTGTATACTCTTTTGGTGATATAGAGAGAACTCTTGTTCCGTGTTGTATAGATGGAAGTGATGTTTCTGGTAACGTTTCTGTTGGTGTAGATGACATGAAGTTATTAGAGCAAAAGATCATGAATTTGTGAGCTTTATGCAAAGCATACAAAATTTCAGAAAATAATTGCACAAAGACTAATTCACAAGCATTTCTCCCAAGACCGAGGTGCCTATATGTTCAGTTAAAATATAAGTCATGGGGTTGTTTACAATACACTGTTCTTGCAAAAACTCCTCATTACTAATACAGCTCTGGGATTAACTTTCTTAGCTAACTTAGAGCCACGCAATGTATAGCTCGTTATCCCTGGAAGTCATTCCTACCACTGTTTTAATTAGATGTACTCTGAGCAAGTCTAACTGATACTGACCTGGACGCTGCTGTTGGAACCGAGCAGGTGTCTGTACTGGGTTGCTAACTTCAGCATTAATGTGAAAACTTATCAAGAGGGCCAGAGTTACACACCTACAGAAGAAAATGAAATTATTCAGTTTACCATTAACATAAATGTAGGATGTCCTGGATATTCGGTATTCTATACCAACCAGATATCTATCTCAAAACTTGCTGTAATACATTATGTCAGAGAATTGTTTTTTGAGTTCAGAGAGATGACAGATTTCATTACAAATGTCCAGAGATTCAACCTATGGTTTTGCAACATGACTAACTTGGATAAATTAAGGGATTGATATATCATGTATTTTGGTGGCTAAAAACTCTCTGGAAACAAACTCCAAGTGTGGTCAACGGTACTATGAAATCTTTCTGGTGAACAAAGTCCTCTGGCGGCTTGGGTCACCTCCACCCTCGCTTTCACTAGCAGGCATTTCACAAGCCGTTCGGTTCATTTGCATCCATAAATATCATCATGATGGTGAATGGCGGCATGAAAAAATCGGAGCTATGTACTAAGTGTTAGTTTGTTGTTTGATACCTGGTCTTGCTAAGTGGGACAAAGGTGACGCTGTGTTTGTGAAATGGTCTGGAAGTTTTTGCATTTCTTTCAGTCTCTCCATCTTAAACTGATTTAAAAGATGTATTGGATCCTTAGTATTTCAGACATGATACCTTAAGCAATTTATGCATTATGGAAATGATTACATGTATCTAATGTTCTCTTGCGTATCTTGCCCTGTGCTTGTCTTTATTACCATGTGTGCCAATGAAGGTTTTCAGCTCGTGTGACTCAAGTCCCACATGTCTGTTGCCTCTCCAGATCAGGCAGTCAGCACCAGATGGATTCCCATGGGACCTCCTGAGGGCTGACACTCTTGTTTCTCCCAGGTCAGCAAACATTCATGGAGACCTCCTGCACCCCCAACTCCTACCTCTGCCAGTGACCAAGGTAAATTGGACATGATTAAAGGAGATTATGCCTCAGCTGATTCTCCTGCATTGTCATGCCCTATTGGATATAAACCATATGCAGCTGCAGCCCAAGAAGCATCCCTTGGCCAGACGTCACTCACGTAACTCTAACTACAGCATGACCGCTTCAGTCTTTACGTCTTGATATGAGTCCATACAAGATCAGTTATGTTCCTGAAGCTTTCTTAAGGAGAGCTCTTTCTAGTTGTGAGACTTCTACTGATTCTGAATGTTTTTTACCCCGGCATGATTGCTCAGTATCTTCGTATTTGAGATGGCTGCTGCTTTTGCAAAGGTGAAGATGATATCCCAGCTTATTCTAATAAAATCGTTCAATAGCACATATGAAGCATATGTCTGGCTTTTACTTTGCCTCTGGCTACAGTGCTTTATGGTGGTTTAACTGTAACCCCAGAGATCCCACCACAGGTTTCATCTCCTTGCTTTTGTGAAGCACATCTTGAGGCAAATGAATAGGCTTAGGGAGTGACTGAACACCTCCTCCATTGTGGCCCATTAATACAGATAAGAAGTACTTTGTCTTTGATCTGCTTTATCTTCCAGCAAACAGATGTAGGCTCCAAAACAGTGGAAAAAAGAGCAGCATCCCATTTACTTACTTCGCCACGAAATGTTGTCTTTGGGCAAACCTTTGATTTGCCCATAGGTTCTGTGTTTGGCAACAGGTTCAGTTCTGGGAATAGGCTTTCTCAGTTCTCACGTTACTCTTCATCCTTTATAATTATGTTTGTGCTGTCTGTAAATTTTGAAGACCCAAAGTCTTTTTTTCCAGTTGACATGGGTGTTTTCTTACTCCTTTCTCTGCTAATTGTTTTACAGAATCATACAACCTATTCTACTATCCACGTAGATATCTCTCAAGAAATTGTCTTAGTCAATGAAATTAGTGTCCTTAATTAGACCATCTAGTTTGGAAGGCATTAGTGAGATCGGAACAGGGTGTTTCTGACTGATTACATTAGTTAGATCAATTTAGGAAGCAAAAGCAATGTGAAACCAAACTCTGTGATGGTGGGAGGGAACCGAGGCATGGGGGAGCATCTACATTCTCCTGGTAACATTTCCATTGCTGGGCATGCTGACGCACTCTGCTGCGTGTATCTCACGCCAGCAGTGGCTCCACTCTGTAAAGAAACAGCTGTGATGGCTTTAGTGATGCTTAATTGATAAAGCACTTTGGGGAATCTATCATCCCATGCAAAGAGTCTAGTAATAGCGCTTCAACTTGTTATCTGCCAACGAACCAGTTGCTTTGTTCTTCCTTTCCACTGGCATTACAAGATCAGATATACTGTACTTGGGCTGTCACCTTCCCCAGTGTATTATTTTGGATTTCTCAATAGTACTGTCATGCTTTTTGATGTTTCTGATACTGCTGTTATTTTGCTAGATACACAGGTTCCTCCCTCCATCTTATCGCACGCACACCCTCTCTTTCTGTATTTGTATTGTGTCTCTATGTCTTTTCATGCCAAAGAAAGCCAGCACACTAAACACAGTAATGCCATGGTCTCCACATCATCTCTTTAAATATGCTTCAGCCATGGTGTCCTCTTTAAACGCTGACTTTAGCCAAGTTTTTTCCTAATTTTAGTAAACATGAACTACGTTGTTCCAAAACAGCTCAGCTTCCTGATTTGTTAACTGTTCTCAGTGCCATCAAATTTGTCTGAACCACCAGTTCGATGTAATTCCATCCCCCCTGCTCACTATATACTCTTCTAGCCAACAGATCTCTCCCGAACACATCTTCAGGTCTGTATTGCCCAGCACACACCTCCATGATGAACTGCTCACAGCGCAGCCGTCCCCTGAACCCCCATCACACCCCACCCAGCCCCGCGTGGGAAGTGGTGGAGGTAACAGGCATCATCTCCTCCTGGCCTCAGGGGATGGCTCAGCAGGAGGAGACAGGGACCCTCTTCTCCACGTCATCAATGCATACAACATAGGTGAGTTTCTTCATAAAACCTAAAGACATGCAAAAAGAGGACCAAGCTCAGCAGTCCTTGCCTTCCCAGCTGGGAGGTGCACCTTCCCCACTTGCCCGTCTCCTCGCCCACAGCACCCGTGGCTGGACCAGCTCAGCAGCAGCTCAGCTGGTGGTCACTTCTCGGTCACTCACAGCGGTAGGAGCAACATGTCTGGAGCATGCTGCCCAAACTGCCCAGAGGATCTGGGGAGCAGAAGCCAAGGTACCCTGCACCCTTGTACCGCTTTCCTATGCCAAATGCAACAAGCTGGCACAGTCTTGGTGACAAAACATCTGCTGTGGTTGTATTCATGTAAATCAAGCTAAAAACACATTTTGAGGTCACTCAATACCCAGGGAACTAAGAAAATAAATTCAGGCTTTTTTTACCTTAAATATACCTAGAAGACAAAAGCCAGGCATCAGCCGTTTAAAGAGGGCAGCAGCAACACGCTACGTGTTATTGTGCCGAGGAGCCTCACAAGTGGTTGTAAGATCTCAAACAACCTGGCGTGGTTTATTTTGAAGATTGAAAGCTCCGCTATCCGGAGATCACTCTTCTCCCTTCTCTAAGAGGATTTCTAAAAAAAAAAAAAAAAAACAAAAAAAAACATTGCCGAAAGCAGCTGTCGGCTAATGTAACACACAGCACCGCTGCAAGAATGGATCCACGAGCCCTGGCAAAACCGCAGTCCTTGTCAGTGCCCATGAATGGAACTGTGCCGGGGAATCTGCAGAGCAAGGCTGCGTATTTAGGAAGCTCAAAAGAGAGTCAAAACAAAACCGAGCGGAGCAGGAAAAGCAGCGCAGACATGTCAAAGGGCTGCCCACATGGCTCAACCAGAGGCTGACCTAAAGCCACCGCCACACAATTGCTTGTGAAACTCACAAAGGAGCCAGATGCTCCTGTCAAAATTATACCTTCCGCAACTCAACATGGGAAACCTGCCTAAAAGGAGGAGAACTGATACCGTTTTCTTGACTAAAATGATGTCTTTTCAGTGAATTAGCTGAAGAAAGAACAAGAGCTGTTTGCTTTGGACAAGTATATTTCCAAGCATGTCATCCCCACAAAAGGTCTTTCTTTTGCTCTACTTTCATGCGACCCTGAAAGCAAATAGCTGATGGATATGATCGGGCTGGCTCCACATCTCCAAGCAAGGCGAGGGAGCTGGTGGCCAGTGGGATTCTTCCGTTGCTTTGACCTAATAGATATTAGGAAGAAAAATGCAGTTCTTGTCTTGGCTGGCTTTGAAGCGTACTTCACTTTTCATTCACAACACGCTGCTTATATCCACAAAGCTCAACAAGGCAGTGACTATCATTGGCCTGTTTCAGAGACAAGAGGCAAACGCGCTGCCCGAGGTCTCGCCACACGTCACAGCAACAAGGGTACAGACGGCGAACCTGCGTCTCGGCCGCCGGGCCACGTGGCCCCAGTCCTTTCCAGTCCTTTCCATGGTGTTTTAAACCTTGATCAAAATTTAAGTTAGTAGAGGGCGTGCCTGAATCAGCTCATAGTCTCACAGCTTGTCCTGGTTCTCAGATTAATTGTTCTAATTAGCTACTCCGCAGGCAAATATATATTGACTCTTTCCTAATCTCAGACTTGGGGCCAAGCATGATTCAGAAAAACAATCAGCCGTGACTTCCTCCCAGAATTTGCCACCCATCTAAATTGTAAACGTTGCAGCTCAACTCCCAGCTCATAACACGGGTAAGCAAACTTGCTTAGTGTTACCGGCTGGTTTTCTTCTCCCTTTTTTTAATTTCAGAAGAGGGTCATCTTAATAAAGCATATAAAATCCCATACATTACAGCATGCAGAACTGCATTTCTGCAGTCCTGTTGAGTCTGTTCAAGTCTCGGTACGAGAACAGGAGGAGACATTGACAACCTTTCAGCCTCATCTTCTTGGAGACAGGAAAGTCAAATAAGCTCAAAATCGGTCTAGGAAGTTTTGGTGGGACAAAAGATTTCAAATACAAGACTCAAACTCGTACACTCTAATTCATGACATAGGAAAAGGGATTTTGGGCACAACCTCATCTCAATTCTTCTTTATATTTTTAATGATTTTTCAAGATGAAAATGTTTACTGTGGGAAACCTTAGCAATCAGTAAGTACAATATCGCCCACATAGCTTGTGCTTTGTGTATGTGTTAGCTATAGATTAGATTGCATGGGCGGTGCACATACCTCATCTCTGTTAATAAAGTGCATATAGTTTAACAGATAACTAATGACAGAGTCATTTTCCTAGCTTTTCCGATGTGCTCTAACAATTCCTGTCACTCAGTCGTGTTTATAACCTCTTGTGCTGCTACAAAGCTGCACCTTGCCTTCCGGTGGCTCTTGCACTCGCCAGAACCTCCTTAATTCTCTAAATAGGAATGAGGCTTAACTGCCAAGTCCAGAAATAACTACATGAAATGTTAATTGTCTATCTTGACAAAATGGTAAATGTTTGGTGGAGAAACAAAGACATTTTGATGATAAACATAGATGACATAAAGAATTACACAAAAGGTGAAAGAGCAAAATAAATTGTACGTGTTAATTCACCATTGCTATTAATGTATAGGTCACATTGGGCTTATTTTTACAGCTCCTTTGTATTCATGCTATAGTGTTTTCTTGTGGTGGCAATAGAGAATCTGATATTTTAGAAACTAAATAAATACTAAAATTTGAACTTGAGTAGAAATGTACTTGAGCTGTCAAATATGACTCCAAATGGTCATTATCTTGTAAATTATGAGCACCTGAACAAAATCAACTCCTAAATTTAGATTGAAATTTAGGGGGGAAGATCTCTTACATCTTTTCATTCAATATCTCTGAACTAGTAACCTTCTATTAATTTCAACAACTATCGCTGGAGCTCTTCTGGACTGAAATTGCCCACTCTCAGTTGATCATTTAATTTTTTTAAGGTTGTATTTGTAAAAGAGCAGTGCAGAAATGGACTTGGAAAGGTATCATGCAGTGAAAACAATGTATGGGCATTTGCAAGAACAAAAAGATTTACGTCAAGTTTCTTCTGTGTTGGGAAGCATCTCTGTTAATTAAAAACAAATCCAGAAAATTACAGCTGAACTGAAGAGAGGCTTGCAAATGCTTTTCATTTCTAATCTGTTGATAATTACAACACAACTACAATTCAGTTAATCTTGTAAGGGAAGGACAGACAAACAAGGTAACTGTTGGGTGGTGAATAGGTAGGCAGATAAACACCTAAAAATAAGAAAGTTATTCCCTGCAGAGGTAAACAGGAGCAGATCAGAATTGAAATATTTCAGCAGAAGCTAAGCATGGCCCTGCCAAATACATTTGTCTAATATTAACTCTGTACTGCCCAAACATGGTGTCTCAAGTCCTACACAATTTATTTGCTGGAATAAGGTCTTCAAAACAAATAATACAAGATGGGTGTAAAGGTATCTGGGCAAAAATGTATTGCTACATTAGTTTAACTTTTATCCATACCTCCCACCTATGCTACTTCTGTCTTATTTAGTAGTTGTAAATGATTCCTGTAGAAAAATCCTATCCCCTCACTATTTCCTAAGCGGTCCTGCACACATAATACAAAGAGAGGATGTTACAGACAGTTTTTTATCTGTGTTTTCCTGCTTGGTTCCTTTTTTTTTTCTGCCTTGGCAGGATGTGCGTGTGCCTGTGCACATGGATGTCTGCGGCATCAGAAGTCCCGAGGCCGGCTGGGAAAGGAGCCGGTGGCTCCAGGTACCACTGCCCGCTTCCCCGCGTGGGGCACCGCGCTCGTCTTCTGCTCCCACAGGCGTTATTTACCTACACCCCACCCAGTAATGCAAGTTTATGCACACTCCTAGACTCCTTTGCACATTCTGTATTAATTTAGCATTTTATTGATCATTTGGGAGCAGAATGAATGCTAATCATTAAGTTTTATATGAATGTTTCTATTACGTGAAGCCTTATAGCACATGTGCTGAGTTAAGGGATGTTGCCTACGTAAATGAAAGATAATTCCACATTAAAAAGACGTTTTCTGGAGCATCTTTATTCAGTTACATTTCAGCTGATCTAAAGGGCTCCTATCAGCACTAGCACAGAGGGGTAAGGCTTAGGAATGTAAGTGTAGATAATAGTTTGCTAGGCCAGGATACTATTTCTCTGCCGTGGATTTCAAAAAGACTTACTGTACATACTGGTTCTGGCATTTGAAACTCCAGGCTTAGTTGGGGGATGGGGACAGACAGAGGGAAAAAAACATTTAATACGAACAAAACATTTTTTGTGAAAGGCAGATTCCTTTTTGTTTCCATGTGCCATACAGTCACATTTTTTGAGTCTTTACTGATGCTCTCACACAAGCAAAGTGACTCTTGAAACTGCACCATTACAACTTAATACATCCAGTATGTAATTTGTACTTAACAGAAAGATATTTAGGACCATTTGCCTCAGCCATAAGACTTTCAGCTGCACAGTGGGAGGTAGTGCTTCAATGAAACCTTTGTTTTTAATCTTCTGATACAGTCACTAAGGCGGTTGGCTGGCTTTTAAAATTACATCAGTCTTCTTTTTAATCTAGGGTTTGCAAGCGGTAGTTGGTTTGGGGCATCCACCAAAGCACATAATTTCACGGGCAGAACTACCACCCTTTTTTCCTCTGTTGTGTAGGACGCACCGAATTTGTTGTCTAAAAAAGAAGAAGAAAGTTGCCCGGAGAGCACGCATCCTCCCGGAGACGCCGTCCCGGCCGGCGGGTACAGTGCAGCGCAGTTCAGTCACGTTTACTTTGTTTCCTCCACTTCCTAAAATTAGCTTACGATTGCCTGAGCGAGCACAATGATGCCGAAGCCGGACAACGCCGGGTCTGAATCACTTCAAAGCAACCCCCTGTTTTCACCGAACGTCACCCGTCTGCCGCAGCCCTGCGGAAAGCGCGTTGCTCTGCATAGCAAGTTGGGTGGCAGCGGGTCCATAATATAAAACTGTTGCCTAGTGTTCCTCTAAGCTCTGTCCTCCCCTGGAAAAAAAAAAAATCCCTCATAATTCAGGCAACAGCTGGAAAGCTTAGCTTAATGGTCTGTGCTTAAATGTGGAAGGTCACAGGGTGCTGATCTAAGGCGCGGAGAAGTCTTGCTCAGCCGACTGTTGACACTTAGTAAACGGAGGAGGAGGGGACCGTGTGTGCATCTGAGAAAGCCGTACCCCGGCCGGCGAAGAATAGGAAGCAACTTCTATTCAAGATTTGCAGGGGTCCTGGACCCAGTAGGGAAAAGCAACAAGGCCCTTCACTGCCTCTAAGTTACCTTGTATTATAACAGGATTAAAGTACATTTAGCTTCTCTATTAGCATACTTTAGCCCCATTTAGGCTTACTTGATGTTTCCGATGGCCTTTGATCAGCCTTGCATGGTGCTGGTCAGCTTCAGGACACAGCAGTCAAAAAGCAAGACTGTGAAATTATCCTGATGTTGAATCTCACAGGAGATATTTCTGGCTGTTTTCATTCACTCATCCCCAATATCCGAGTTTCTTTCTCTCTCTCTCTCCCCCCCCGCCACTCCCCGCTCAAGAAAATAATTTACACATTGTTTAAAAAAAAGGGGGGGAGGAGAGAGAGAAAGAAAGAGATATTAAAAGAAAAAGGTAGCTTAGTGACCGGTAATAATTAGCTCCTTCTTTGAAATCAGTGCTGGCTTGTGAGCCGGTGCTGAAGCATCTATGAAAAATACTATCATTTCTACAGTGTCTGGCTTTTTATTGCTTACATTTGCATATAAATTAAATCCATATTGTAGCTTTAAGGCAAGCTAGGCTTAGAACGCCGTACAGCTCAGGGTCCTATTGTTTTACATCTACTTTCTATACTGTGGTTAAATGAAAAGGGAGGAGAAAGTAAAGGAGGGAGAAAGTCAGCTTTGTAGCAGTTTTAATTGCTTCTCTGCCAATTATGGCCAAATTAATATTTAAACTTTGTAGTGCTTTGAGAAACTGTTTACGAAATCCACTTCCTGGTGTTCGGTGCTCCCTGTGCCTACAGCAATATCTATATTGGAATCTTTTGTTGAAAAAAAATGAAAAATAATTAAAGATAAATTCTGTTCTCAAAGTATTTTACGGAAACAAATGCTGTTAATTGAACCGTAAATATTTCAAATATAGGCATGATCCTTATTCCCAACAGTAGCCTGAAAAGCCATTACCAGCCCACATTTTTTTCACCTGATACCGTTTATGTGCGCAAAAAGATCTTGTATCATTTACGTGGCTTGATCTTATTTTTGTCTTCCTCCTCTGCTTTACGTTGCCGTCTCTGCGCGACCGACTTAGGCTGGCCTTTCTGAGTTCCCGTTTCAGTGCGGCTCAGAAATCCACAGGCTGCTAACGCTAACACATCAGGACAGAGCCTGGGAAGACAAGAGACATTTGCAAAGATGAGTAACAAGAAGCAAATGGCGCCTCAAAGTCTCCCTTTAAAAATTCTTTAATGAGACACAGTACTTTTTTTTTTTCGTTCTTTTCTTGGGCTAATGCCTAGTATGTACCAACCACTGGGCCACATTTTTAGGAAACATCTAAATCAAAAGTCAGAAGATTACACAGGGACATAAGAAAATCTTAAGATGGCAGGAGGCCAGGAAGCCCAGCTAGGCCTACCCTCTCCTCCAGTTAACAGTTGTTCTCCATAATATACTGTTTTTCTCCCCCTCTCTCTCCATATGCTTTTTGCTCTATTTGAAATCTGGTCAGATCGGTCGCTTCTAGAGCAGCATCTGGTAGCTTATAATATATACCCTCTGGAAAAAAAAAACGTATTACATTTGTACAGTGCAAGACCTCACTGGAGCCGTGTCCCTCGTCCTCATATTTGACATTAGCTCTAATAACTGCAGCACTGCTCCCTGCGGTTCCCCCCGGAGCCCTCCGCAGCTCGGCGAGGTCCCCTCTTAATCTTTTCTCTTTGCGAGGGATACAGACCTAGTTTCACTAACCATTTTGGAGCCTCCGATCTCGAAGTCATTATGGGACTTTGTTGTACTATTTCCATTTCTGTAATATTCCTTCTGTAATTAGGTAATCAAGACTGTGCATCTTTCCCATGCGGCCTTTTGAGGTCAATCTTATTTATCAGTTTATTTACCCCTTGTTAAGCGTTTTAAAAATTCTAATTGCAATGCCATCTAGCTGGGCACGTTGCTAGTCTTCGCAGCTGTCCGCCTGCTACCGTAATGTCCTTTTTCCTCTTGCTCATCACCCACTTGCTTGATCTGTCTGAATTGCAGCTGTTCGTATGAATAGAGGATGTTACAAGTGCTCGTACGCATGGTGAATTTTGTGAAGAGTCTCTTATGGACGCCAACGGGAGCAGGACGTGGACTGACGTGGGTGAAGATGTTGGCGGGACTGGTTTAAGGTGAATTCGTCTGGCAGAGAGAGTCCCTGGCTATGGGATTAGACGATGCCTCATCCAGAGAAGTCCTGCCCCTGTTTGTACACGTCAGGACTGCCAGGCTGGAGATCGCACACGCTGCCCTGTAGCCGATTTCACACGCAGAAGGACAGGGCCTGCCAAGTCTACATTAGCACTATAAATATTCTTCCCAAGGCAACTGACTATTGCCTGGACTGTGCTGCAACAATAAAAGTCTCACTTCTCATTTCCACCACAATAAAATAATTGCCTTCAACTTACAGATACCCATCTGTACGTTCAGGGCTTTCTTATCAGCTATAAAACAACACTCTTGAACCCTTCCCCTCATTAATCTTTGGAGCAATACAACTGATAGCTGAGAGGAATCTCCATTTGTTTCCTCACCTATCATAATCTTGTGCCTATCCTTATCTTTTCTTTTTCTGTAGCCTCTGCCCTTTGCTGAGTGAGCCTCTCCTTTACTTCAGCGTACTTTGGGTCAAGCTCAAGCTCTAGCCTTAGTTTGATAGCAAGCTACTTCATTATTTTTATCTTTTCGGCTGCTCAAGACCATCAATGTAAAAACCACCATGTTCTGGTTTCAGAGGTGGCTGCATGGTTCCTGGTCACTCCTGTTGCGATGACATTTTGGCACTGGATCATTTTGGGCCACCCCCAGCCCCCACGTCACCTGCCTGGCTGCATCAGATAGCGTGGAACTCTTCTAAGGTCCTTCTTCTGGAGGTTCTGATGTGTGTCACTGTCGGGACTCACAAAAAGCCTGGGGATCGGTAAGAAAATATCTGCGATGCCATTTTGCAGATGAAGGAAAGCAAGAGAGACCTCCCCCTCACGGGGGTCCCTGTCCCGCAGGGCCAGGGGAACTGAGGGCAGTCCCGCATCTCACCGGGTCCCTGGGGTACCTGGGGCACAAAGCCTCATCACGTTCCATTCCACCCAGAAGCAGCAAGCCCGGCTTCCTGAAGGGGAGAAAATGTCCCCAAATTCAGGCTGTCCAAGCGCTTTGGTCTGTCAGACCTGATTTGCAGAAAGGCTTTTTCTTTGCCACCCGAGGCTGCCTGTTCAGGGATAATTCCCCAGCCCCATGTATTGTACTAATGGACCTTGTAAGACAGTACCACCAAGCTCTAAGACCATACAGATACTGTAGCTACATATTTAAGAGATTTAGTCTACCTTTTCCCCATATCAACCTATTAGTTATTTGTTTATTCCGGGTCTTACGCTTGATGTAATGCCCATCCTGACAACGCAAAGGTGACTGTGAAAACGGTATTTATTAAGGTTTTTTTGTGTATTGATGCCCTTTCTAAATGTTATAATTTTAAGTCTTTCTTTCTTTGTTTCCAAAAAGAGATAGTGAATAAGAGAACACAGACTCCTGGCAACACTGACCAAGGCTTCAACCATAACCAAACACAGCTTATTTTGAGGATTGAAAAAGTTTTTTCCTTGTTTGCCATTATCTTTGTTGCTTTGCTGTTTCATGCTCCTGCTCTTGGTGGGCTACATCAGAGCACAGGAGCCCCATATTCTGCAGTACACCTGAAGGAGGATCCACTCAAAATTGCCCACTCTTGTGAAATTTTCAGTCTTTACTTGTTGACCCATGAGATTTAAACAACACAGACAGCTGCATTTTATAAGGGCAAAATAAATTGAGTCCAAACTCCACAGCACTTTATATTCCCCTATGAGCGGCTTCAGTGTTTGTTAGTCCTTCAAATTTTAGGTTTGTGTGTTACAAACCCCATCTTCTGGCAGTTTATCAGGTGTTGCCAGTGTTGGTTTCAAAACAGATATTAAACACCGCTCTCGCACCTTGTAACTGCAATCGTATTGAACAGCTTTTCTGCTCTTCAGCCGTCAAAGATTATACACTGAGAATAAATTACTCAGCTGGATATGTTGTTTGTAGGCAAACCCAGGCAGTGACAGTATCTGTAGTCCCTGTGTTTCAAAGCATGTAAAACACACTCTCTTTTTTGGTGCTCTACATTGCGATCCTGGAAGCAGCGGCTCAGCTACGTCCTCCGCACAAAGAAGGATGCTGGCAAGGATGTCCCAAGGTACCACGGCTGTCAGGCTGTCCCTCACGGGAGGGACCTGCCCTGCCACGGGAGAGGGAGCCCCGTGGGAGTGGGGTGCTCCAGAGGACACGGGTGGCCCCTGGCTGCCACCCCGGGCAGAGGAACCGTCCCCATTTCATTCCTCACAGCTCCCAGTGACGGCTGGGCTTGGTGTGGTCTCTGGTTTTAGTCTCGATCCTTGCAGAAAAGAAACCCCACAATTCCCAGTGATCTCCTTTCACCCAACACTATAACTTGGATTTTCTTTTTTCCCCCCAAGGAAAAATAATGTGCTTGCTGAGTATCAATAACTGTTTCCAACATCAGTCAGCTTTCTGAGGTTTCCCTTAATTTTCCTGTTCCCTTTTGTAATTTCTTATTACAAGACCCACGTTGTCCGCCGCATCAGTGCGTCGCAGTGCTGTCCCTCAATGACAACATCACATTTCCTTTGAATTGCTGATTCACGTAAGACTGTATTCACAAACCTAGCACCAAACTAGAAACCAGGCCAGAATTTGTTTTATTATCTTTCCTTTCCATAACCCCCGCTTCTTCAGACGTTTCCATACAAGTGCTCATGAACAGTGATTTCTGCCCTGAAGTTGAAAACAATGTAGTCAGGAGTTGAAATTTGTTTGGGACAGAAGCAGCAACAGTTCATAAATACTACATCAGCTTGCTGAGAACCAAAAATGGCATCTGAATTAACACGAGCAGTCATAAAATATCTCAGATATCTTTAACCAGTCTAAACCTTGGCCTCCAGGTCCGCAAGGTTTTTCCATAGGGGATAGAAAGAGATAGGTACAACCAAAGGGAATTCGCTCCTTCCTCATCCTCAGAATGAAGCATCTTTTTGAGACACCAATTTCTCTCCCTTTGATAACAGAAGATGCTCAGAAGACAAGTTTAGGTATGTTCCTAACTTTTATCTAGCTACAGCAAATATCTTTCTATGGACGACTGACAAATAATCCATAATTCAAATATGTTTGCAGAAACAATTTGTCTAACCATTTTGACAGAACAAATTTGAAGGGGAAAAAAAATCTGCTTTGCAGGCAAACCGCAAGCATAAAAGATGACTAAATTCCTTTAATTAAAAAATCAGTGTAAATAGTGCTCTTGTTGATATTAAGTACATTTGTGAAGCAGAAATGGCTTAAATCAAACCTTACATATAATAAATACAAAGACAGGTTTCTCACTGTGCATACGATGCCTTCATTATTGCTAAATATAATTCTGCTCTATTCATCTTTGACTAGTAAGGATTGGAGGACTGATGTTTTTTAAGAAAAATAAATGCACTTAAAGTCAAGAAACAGGCTTTTCCTTCTCCTGTTTTGTTTTACTTTATGGACTTTTCATGAGTCCTTTGGATATTCTTGATTCTGTCTGATACACAAGACAACCTGCCAGGGTAAAAGAGGGGGAGATGTTGCCTGCTCATTTGCTCTTGTTCTTTCATAACATAGCTGCGACCCCGCGTTATTTTATCATCTGCAACAGATCAGAAGCAGAAAAGACTGCCTGGCATGACATGCTGCACTTTGATAGATCAGACATAGCACTAAGAAAACTCCTTTTCTTCAGAGAAAGTTTCTTGTTTGTAAGTGTTTGAGGACACAAACTCTTCTTCCAGGTCTCTCATGTCAGCATTGCTCAGTGTTAACTCAGTTCCTTGGAGAAGGGTCAGAACACTTTTGGGAAAAGAAACACAAATATCCACTCATAGTTTGTCCTTTTCTAGTCCTTGCCCCTGCAGCTCAGCCTAAGCAGACACCCAGTTTTCCATCACTGTCATGCAAATGCCTTAACCTGTCTCAAATTTAAACCCATTAAAGGTTTGTGGCTTCGGCATTCAGTACCACTTTGTTCTGGTTAATATGAATATTGGAGATGTAAGGAGAGAAATCCCTTGAAATAAAGACAGTCATGAAGAGATACTCCCAAGAGATGTTTCAAAAATAGATGCTGCCATTTTTATTAGCAAAGTACAGAAGCAAAAGCGGGAAAAAATAAGTTTAGAAAAATCACCCAGCTCGTCAAATACTATTGAGAAATTTGCTAAGAGAGTCTTAAGTTTAAATTACAGAGCAGAGTTTAAGATACTTTGAAATCTTACATGGCAGAACAAATTCTCTTTCCCACACTAATGTCTGTCTCTGTCTGTCTGTCAGCTCAGAGTTCAATCACGTATTCACAATAAAGTATGGGTCAAGTCCTAGAATGTCTGTGTCTTAGAGTCTTATTCTTGGGTGACAAGTGCTACATCTAAATCAGTGTATGGCATTAAGTTATAGCCTGAAAGCAGGCTAGAGTGGTAAGACCAGTTCAGATGATGAATGCTTCTTGTTCCCCTTAGCCCTCAACCTCACTCAGGCCACTGTTTCTCAAAGACACAACTTCCAGCATCACTTACCTAATTGTAATTCTGCAAAGTGAAAGCATGTCTCAATAGTAATACTGTATGTGACTTGTTTGGGCAAGTTCCTATCATCTGGCCCGAGTCAAAAGATTACACACCAATAATAGAAATTTATTCAGAGCAAAGATATCCTGGCATAATAAGACCATCTTGCTTCATGTAATTAGAATTCATGCATCCAGAGACAGCTGTCCATCAGATATATTGTATTAGCTGCCTTTGATTTCTATAATGAGTTTTATTAGTATATTTATGAGAAAGAACAGCCGCATATAAAGAAGTTATGAATAAGTTATTATGTGTGCAGAAACAACATTTGAGATCTTCTAAGCCTTGCAGAGAAGCCAAAGTCTGAATGGATATAGAGACTGAAATACTCCCCAAACATGGTCCATGCAGACCTGTTTCATAACAGTGTTAGCACTACCCATTACTTTATTTCACAGCCATGAAATCATTGGATTTCTGTAAACAAGAAATCTAAACGGGGTCTGAAAAAAACCAAAATGGGGAACAAGAATGTCAAGGTTTAACTTATATTTGATATTAGTTTGATATGGTATAAAAGGATCCTCCTTCAAATACAAGAACAGGTACTGTTTGTCCTCGTTTCCCACATGCAAGAGCTTTCAAGCTATGATAGATGAGGTACGTTGAATTTAGAAAGTTTTGAGAGAGGGTGGTCTATTCTTCTGGCAAAAATGGTGGAAAGTAATAGAAATGTGGGACCAAAGTAAAGTGAAAGCCACTGAAATAACAGTTTATGAAGACTAAAGGAAAATAAAAACAGCCAGTGATGCAGTTAAATGACACAGAAAAAAAGAAAAAGGGACACGCACTAAGTCTCAGCAGCTCTGGACATACATATCATTGGAGATAACTTTCTCTAATACCAATACACAAATATAAAAGTCATTACAAAGTCTATTAAAGAGTTAACTACAGTTTATGGTTTTGAAGCCTGAAGTAAGGCAGCTGATTTTGAAAATGTTTCTTCTTTAACAGGACAGCCTCAGGACTATACCCACTGCTATCTGTAACCCTACCTGTTCCTCCTCAAAGGTTTCAAAGAGCTGCCTTCTGCAAAGATAGACTCTCCACCCGCCCTGCCCCCAGGTCTTCAACCTGTGCCCAGACCATCCATGTCATGCTGGTAGATTGAGAGACTTCATACACCTGAAGGCAGGTGCTGCAATATCTAGGGGAAAATTAACTCCCATGCCAAAATTTCCTGATAAAGAGTGTCCTGTTGCCCAATTGTACATCATTAAAGCAGTTTGCCCAAATACTTCAGGTTTCCTCAGCTGCCAGCCAAAAGACCAGATCTCTTGTGTAGCTGAAGTCTGGACCACACACCACCATCCTTCAGCTTTTCAAACTGCACTGCCAACAGCTAGTGCAGTACTTTCTGCATGAAATTTTGATAGGGAGGCCAGTACATCACACACTCTTCACAAACCCTGGATAGTTAAAAGAGTGATCCTCATGCAAAATGTCTGTTTTTAAGGGGACAAATATATGAGTAATCAAGGCAAGGTCTGATTAATGACAGGGTCTGTAGGCAATGGAAAAGGGTGCAGCATGCTTGCCGTGGACAAATAACAAGTATAATTGGATACTGCAAAAGCCAGTAACCTCTTTAGCACATCCTAGATAGGCCCAACTAAGGAAGAAAAGAGATCAGATAAAAGTCCTCAACTGAGCTACAAAACTGGCCAACTTCTCCTGGGTCTACCCTCACTGGCAAGTCCATCAACCACCTCTAATACCTGTGTCTGCATAGCAAACATCATGCTTTGCTGCCATTAGCTGGTCATGTTCGCTGTGGCGATAGCTGAGGGTGAGGTGTCCAGTCTGATGGTTAGATCTCAGAACAGACTTCTGCCTTGCTGGCCAAAAATGCCCCATTGACAGAAGAAGAGTTCAGCACACAAGAGCAGCTTGGTTTCACCACTCAAGTTCACCTACTGCCTAGCTGTCGGGTTAACCTGTCAGTAAGAAACCAAGCAGAGTCAAAAGTGATCCAATTATTTTGCTACAATCTTCTCAAAAGTCTTCCCTAAGACTGAGAGTTTCAGCAAGACCTGTGGTCTGCAGTTGTAGTAAAGATTGTATTTGACCGTCAAGAACTTATTCCACCTCTAGAAAGAAAATAAAAACCAGTGTGGCGCTGAATGATCTTATCAGAACAGTAATTGGAAAAATCTCCACAGTAAGAAATGCTCAACTGTCACCATGTGCGAAGAGCCTTGATTAGCCAGGTTGTTTACTGCTCACAACCGTTGAGCTATTCACGACTTCGCTGACACTGTGGTGAAGGGCACGGCAGCCGTTCTTGGCCTCATTCCTAAGCACAACGTATTGTTTCCAGAGCCCTTTATGAAACCATCACTCCAATTAGGAGCTAGAGTGCCTTCACAAATGTTCTGTCCTCCCACTTCGTCAGACAGAGATGATCTGAATACCACAGAAACCTTTGAGAAGGAGAAAATCACAGAAGAGGGCATTTAGGGATCATAATGGCAATGAGTGGCAAGACCAGATAATTACAGAACTTCATAAATTTTAATCAAAATATCAAAAGAGTGTACTGTCAATGCAAAGATATCCTTCTCCTAATATGAGGAAAAACTAAAGGAGTAGCTTTATAACATCCTTTGATGCCCTAGGGCAGCAGGACCCCCAGAGCTGGCTGTTGTATCCCACAATAGTTCATTAGTATTGAGATTCCTAATTCCCTTTATTGGATCTGAGTTTTGGCTTCTAAGATCTGACCCCTGAAGAGCCAGAAACTTCAGAGTGCTTTTTGCTACACACTTCCTCACTTTAGGCATTTAACTCCACACTTTTAGAAATAACACAGGCCTTTGCCTCAGTGAGGAAAAAGGACTAACTGTGTTATCTCTTAGCAAAATATTATTATCATCACTCAGGCAAAGACCTGTACCACCAAATCATCCTTCACATTGCTGTTCTCTTGTAACTGTGGGGAAAATATATCTATATTAGAGCTGAAAATTAAAGACAGGAGGATGGAGGTTACGTCTTCTGCTTCTGGCCATGCGCTTTATTTAAAATGGAATTTTGTGACTCATCCTCTTCTAGTCGGGACTCTTGAACAGATAGACATTTCCCACAAGTGGATCTGAAGGGAGTATCCACTGAGTTAGAAAAGATAAGTAACTCCCCTGTCTTATGTAGTAGATTAAAAAAAAAAATAAAAAGTACATCAATGTTCTGACTAGAGAGTTGTCAAGTACCCTACCTAGAACCAGTAAGAGCCCACCAGTCCAGCCACTCAGTCCTTGCACGCTGTTTACTTTTGCCTCACATTTCTCACTCCACTGTCTCATAGAAACTCCCATAGAAATTCACAGGCTTCAAAAGAGTTGAAAAAGGTATTAATTTTCCTTCCTCTTTTTTTTTCCATACAAGCTCTAAGTCCCCAGACAACGAGGGAATGAGGGACCAGACTCAAACCAGGACAAAGTAATGCACTTGGAAGAGAAGCTGGGAAAGGGAAGAGTTAACCAGGTTTATAATTGTTTCCAGAGAGCAATTATTCAGTCCCTAAAAACGCTGGTAGAAGAACAAAATGGAAAATGAACATGGTCCCAGCAGACAAATGATTAATATTTAGGAGAGGACTATAGCAGGTTTTCATCCAAAAGAAAGGGAAAGGCACATTTTAACGAGATTGGTACTCAGACTGTACAAACTCACTAGATCCTGGTTTTACCATCTCATAAAGAAACGAAGGACGTTTCCCCGTCCCACACCCGCTGGTTTTGACGAGGGGGTGTCATGGCTGCATTCGCTCCGCCAGCACCGGTGCCTGCAAAGGGGTGCGCGCCCCAGCATCGCGAGCACTGGCAGCCGCGTGGTACCGCAGCAGGTTAAACACGACCCGGAGCAAGAGCCAAGCAAATAACCGAGGCCGAAACACGCAGCTGATTAACACTGCCAGAGAATTTTTTACCAAGAATAAAGTTTTTCCTTTAATGTTCCTGCCCCTCTGCAGCTTTCCGCGG
>NW_010538288.1:0-379 GCF_000687285.1 Phaethon lepturus
TGGGGAGGACACGCACGCACAGATGCACACGGGTGGGGGGGACACGCACGCACCCCTGCGCACACACGTGCACACGAGTGGGGGGGACACGCACACACAGATGCACACGGGTGGGGCGGACACGCACGCACCCCTGCGCGCACACACTTGCTGCCGGGTGGGTGACGTGGGGTCCCCATGCACCCAAAGCAGGGAGCAGGGCACTGCGAGGGCAGAGTCGAACCCAAATACCTCCTCCTCGGTGTGGGAGCAGCTCACACCCCAGACATTACACAGAGGCTCTTCTGCCACTAAAACTGCCCCAAAACCTCCAAAACTGACCCAAAGATGGGGCGGTCGGAGCAGTGGCGGGCAGGGGGCCGGTGGGGTGACACGGCGC
>NW_010538288.1:452-11990 GCF_000687285.1 Phaethon lepturus
AGCTGGGCACTCGAGGAAGCCACCTGGGGTCCCTTTGCTCCTCTTTCCCCGAATTATTTGAGTTTTTTATGCATTAATTCCCAATAATCTCTCGCCGCTCGGTTTGCTGGCTGTTTATCAGGGGTTTCCTGCACACACCTCCGGTAAAAGCCGTGGAGCTCACTCCCTGCTTTCCTCTGGCTTGTGTTTTTCCACCTATTTGCACACTGGGATCCCTGTGTAACTTATTTGGCGTTGTTTGAATTTGCACCAGGAGGAGTGAGGCGCTGGTTTCAAACCCTTTGACTCCTTTTAATAGCTCCTAACCCCAAAAACACCTTCTTCCCTGGACTGGGTGTGGGGTAGCATCACTGCAGGGGCAACTTTAAGGGTGAAGCATCTTAATTTCTCTTTCTGCTCCAGTTTTCTTGTCGCCTTATTGCAAAACCCATTTGGCAACCCGCTGCCTTCCTGTGCACGAGGCGGGGAGCAGCAAACCCCGCTCCCGGGCGGCCACCGCCAGCAGGGCACGGTGCCCCCGGCGCAGGGCTCGCGGCTGCCGAAATTGGGCCGTTTCGTTATCACCAGGCATGTGTTCCTCTTCCTCATTTATTCCCAAGCAAAGGGAACTTTGGCCTTCAGCCTCAGTGGCTAATGGGCTAAGGAGCCCAGGAGGGAAGGGGGAGACCCCTAAATACACTGCCGAGCCCTGGAGCGCGGCCGCGTCCCGGGGTTTAATGTGTTATAAAACCCCGAGAAGCATTTTTGAGTGTCCTGGCACGAAGTGGCTTTACCCTGTCTCTGCCCGGTGCGATTTTTATCTCCAGTTATTGACATAAAGCCAAGGCCATGAATAGCTCGCTGGCAGCGGAGCGTGCTGCCGGCCACGCCGTCGTCCCTCCTTAATGCTGAACGTCCCCGTCAAAGCTTTAACGGGAACCGATCCACGGAGCAAAGACCCCCCCTTTACTCCCACGGGATGCTCCTTATGGAGGAGCAAATTATCCCCCGAAGTCTGCCCCACGTGGGGTTTTCTGGGGTTTGGTGCTGCTTTGGCTTCGCAGTAACTGCCGGTGCCCTGGTCGAGCCCGATAATCGCGTTATCGCCGGCCTCGGACGCTGGTTATCTCCCAGGCAGGCAGAGTGTGTTTGGTTTTGCCGGGGCGGAGGTTGTGGTGTTGATGGGTGACTCCCTTGGTTTGGGCAAGAGGCCGTTAGGTCTCCGTGGAAATGTCATTTTTCCCAGATATGGGGCCTGTCGTAGGGTAAAACGGAGTTGCCAAAAGCAGGTGGTCAGCCAGGAACGGGTCCCACGCTCTTCTCCCGGTGCAACCCCCTCCAGTGAGCACTGGAAAATCTGGGAGGGCAGAACCAGTCAAAGTCCTGGTATAAAAGCCAGCACAGGGCTCCTTTCTATGCCCAGGAAGCCTAAAGGATTAAGCACCCCGTTTTCCCCCTCCAACAATTAAAAATCAAGGTTTAGGGGCTCAAATAGGATATAATCTGCACCCAGCCCCGCGGGATGCCGCAGGGTCTCCCGGAGGGCAGGTAACGTGGGGATGAGGGGGAAAAGCACGCAGGGAGCATCACCTTTGCCGTAGCAGGAAGGGAAATGTTGATAAAGGGATTAAATATTGGCCGGGGTGATACTTGCTTCCAGCAGGATCTGTCCCCGGAGACCTGCCGTGCTGGGAACCGAGTCAGGTTCAACGGAACGAAAGCGGCTTTAATTATGCCCGATCGCCGGCACCGATGGGTTTATTGTTTTTATCTAATTCGCTCTAAAGCCGCAGCTTTGGTTAATCCGGATTGACTTCCCGTGGTGTGGATGAAGGCGGGAGGTTTTGGTACCACTTGGGAAGCGGAGGCTCAAAGGGAGATTGATTCAGGGAGGGATTCAGGCAGTTTCTTGGGGAAAGCCAGGAATTCCCAGAAAAAGCTGTTTGGCTCAAAGCGAAACATTTTATTTTGGCTACAAGCGAAGTCATAAAGTTCTTTTGAAGTCATTATATCTTTTGTCCTAATGCCCTCTCCCTTTTTTAGCTTGGGTCAAGTGACTCAAAACCCTCTAGGAAACAGAAACACAGAAAACCCCCAAATTTTTCACGGAGAAAAAAACCTTCACTCTGCTGCTTCTCAGCCTGGGGGCAGGAGGGGAAACTGAGGCACAGGGACACTGTGGTGGAGCAGCCCCATTTCTGCCAGCCAGAGCGGAGCCACTAGTGCCCTCTGAGGTGCTTTTTTAGGGGAAAAAAAAATAGGAACAGATTCTTTGCAAGCTCATTTGGGGAGGAATGAGGTTTTCTGGCTATTTTGGGGATGGGGGATAGAAAAGGGGCGATTGCCTGGGGCTCCGTGCAAGGGGATGGGTAAAGCCACTTAAGCTGCTTAAACCTTGCTTTTGGGTATCTTGGAATTATATCTTCGAGCCTTGGGGTCGCTGGAGAGAAGCACCGGCGAGCGACGCGGGTGGTGGGAGCGGGATGGCTGGGGTTGTCCTCAGCCCACGCTGGTGGCCAGGGCCAGCCCGGAGGAGAAGACGCTGAAGGTCACCGCAGCAGAAAGGAGCCGAATGGAAAGGGTAGATGACAACCAGGCAGTTTGGCCAGGCTCGAATTTCAGCCTGGTCCCATCTCACGTCTCCCAGCCAGACAGGCTCGGCAGCATCCGAACACGCCGTCTGTTTGCTTTTGGCTGCAGAGGGTTTCAACCGCAGTCCCAAAGGAGAGAAAAACGATGCCAGGTCGTTCGCTTCCCAGCGTCTCAAGTAGTTCCTGATCCGGAGCGAGAATTTTGATGAGTCTCCTAAATGCCTATAAATTAGGGCAGGGAAAACACCCATGCTCTCCTTGTGTCCGCTGCAAAGGAGCCGGTGGGGAAGATGCAGTCAATGGATCGTGGTTTCGACCTCCGGCGTAAAACAGTGGGATCTGCGGTCGCGGGCGGCGTGTCCACGCCACGCGGGTTTGACTTCCCAGGGCTTCACACCAGCAGAACGAAGGGCTGCATCGGCAAGGTCCTGCCAGTAAACTAATCCTGAATTAATTATTCGGGAGGGTCAGTGAAGCTTACTCAGCCCCGCTATGAAAACGCGTTCATCGCGGCTGCGATTTGGTTGTGCTCCGTTTGCTTTCCTCGCTTTGCTTCTGCCGCTGGGCTCTCGCCGGAACAAAATGCCGCGGGATGGATGGCGACCGCTGGGATGGCACCGAGAATGCTGAAAAATGGGGCAGGAGTCAGGACTAAAACCCTTTACTTGGAGATTCAGTGTCCAACCTACGGCCCCCCACGCCTGGGTGCTGTATGTCCCTCAGCTGTCCTTGACCTTCTCCGATGACAGCCCCCTCCTTCCCTCTTTTGACTCATCCAAATATCCCCTGCCTGGCCGTGGTAGATACTGTTACAGGAGCGTTTTGGGATGTTGGCATCACATGCATGTGCCTGTGGGTGTATGTATTTGAGGGCACGTGGCTGCTGGGATTGCAATGCCCATCTGCCTGGGCTCCTCTCACCGCAGGGCTCCTCTCCCACGCTGTCTTCATCGGCTGACGGTAGCTGTTTTCTGGGGACAAAAACCACGTCCCATGGGATAAGCAGGTCCAAGGCCACACTGCAAAGAGAGAGACGCTTCAGCTGTTGCAACCAGGTTCATCCAGACCCGGCACATGGTCCATCATGGAGGAGGCAGGTCAGGATGATGCCTTTGCTGAGCGTGGGTGGCTGGAGGACACCTAAATAGCTGCGCATGGTCACCTGCATTCAGTGCAAGAGGAAAAACCTCCTGCCACGGCCCCGGGAAGGGCCAGGAGAGCCGATGACGCAGACGCCGGTGGTCCTCACCAAATCATCGTGGTGCGTTTGCTTTTGGGGGTCATAGAAATATTTATGCTGCTTGGTATCCTCAGGGATTGCTGTTGCTTTCTCCCTCCCCTCGTCCCTCGGTGCGTCACCCTAAGAGCTGGCGTTCGTGCCGCCCGGCCCGTAGGCAGCGGAAAGGGCAGCTGCCAGCTTTTGTGCCTTCACACGGCTTGGCTGGCCGTGTCCTCTCCGTCTAGCTCACTGCGGGTGCAACGGGGCCGGGGGTGAGGGGGTGGACCACGGCCATGGCCCCGACAGACACAGCAGGTTTTGTCCCAGAGATTCTGGGCAAAACTAGGGCGGGGGGAAAAAAGAAAAAAAGAAAGGCTTTTGCATTTCCAGAAGGAAAAGGAGCGAGCGCACAACGGCAAGGACAAGGCTGCCTTGTGAGCGGGGATTTGTCTCCATGATTACCCTGTTCGAGCCAACCGGAGAGCCCCGTTTGCTCCTTGTCCTGAAGATGAAGATGTGCATCTTGGCATGTCTGCGGCCGCAGCGTGGCCTGGGGCAGCCCGTCCTGCCCTGCATGCTGGAGGAGATTCCCCACCTTGACTCAGGGATGGGTTTCAAACGTCTTGTTGGGTCTTCTACTGAGGTCGCAGGAGCCTGCGGGGAGGTGGGCTGGAAGATGGGGTGGTCATGCCCTCATCGGTGCTTCAGAGCTGGGTGACAGGTTGTCCGCAGGGGACAGAGAGGATGCAGACGTAGCGGCATGGAGAAACCACGTGCAAGGCTGAAGTCCCTGGAGCTCTGTAATCCTTCCCCGCACCTTTTTGGGCACCGTGTGTGGCTTCTCTCAGTCGCGGTGGCCTGTCCGACCCGTTTAATCGGCTGCCAGGTCTGCGGGCAGCCTCCGTCTCCTTGGCCGCAGACCTGCAAAGCTCAGAGGGAAGGAAGAAGTTGGGGAGAAGAGCAGCTGGAAAGTGTTTTACCATCTGCCTGAGCACTGTCAGCCCTCTCCATCTGCAGGGACAACCCCCTTGCCAAGGACTTGGGGGAAGCAGGATGAAGGGACCAAGGCTGAACCAGGCGCAGGAAAAGCAAAACCCTGGGGCCAGGACAGAGTGAGATGGGTCCTGGCTCCTCAGGTTCATCACAGAGTGGCTCCCAAATTGCTTTTTTGTAGATGTTGCAGATTAGTCAGGCCGTGAGTGTGCATGTGGTTTCTGCCCACGTCCTTGGGAAGCATGAGCCTCGGTCTCACTGTGGTCTGCTCCCAGGGGAAAAGCATCAAAATGGGTGAAATATCCTCAGGGATCATGTCCGTGCCGTGTCAGGACAGGTTGTTTGATCCAGTCCCTGGCACAAGGACTGGAGTTATCCCCATGTGATAGGCTGGAGGCATCACTTCACCCCTTCTCCATCAGTGGTCAAGCTGCTTCTTAATGCCATAGTGCTTTGCTTCAGTGAGAGCTCGTCCAGGTTGGCACCTTCTAGGAGACCCTCATTGCCTCCTTCCCTGCAGATGCAAGATAGCTCTGGGTCAAAACGGTGCTTGCTTGCAAGAAGGGGCATGCCCATGCTCTCCCGCAGCATGCTGGCACCAGGTTAGAGCTGGACCTTTTAGCTGAGAAGGCTGGTATTGCTCTTTTCCACCTAAAACCATGCTGAGATTTGGGTCGGGGCACATTCCACACACTCATTCAAAGGGCACCTTTACCCAAACCCTTTGTCCCGCAGTAGCTCCCAGTCTCTGAGTTCCTGCACTGGATTCATCTCCCCGTAAGTCCGTTTCCGCAGGCTCTCCGTTACGGGATACAGCAGCATTGGGCTCAGCATGTCAGGTCCCCTGAGATCAAACCAGCTTGTGTTACAGGAAGGGAGGCAAATGCATTTTAATTTGATTCCTGGCTGATGGGCTTGCTGAGCGATCATGTGTTGGATGGGTCGTGGGCTGTTCCCGACGCACAAAAGGGCCCTTGTCCCTCCTGACACAGACAGTACCAGACTCTGTGTGTCTGCAGAGACTCTTTCGAGTCCATTTTTCTCATCTCAGCTGGTCATTCCTGTGCATAAACCAGCTTTGCACAAGCACGGACAGACTTTCTGGTGCTGGTGATGCTGGAGGAGCAGTCGTCGAGGCCAGGAAGCAGGACCAGTGAGATGGCCACCATCAGCCCAACACTAAACCCATTAAAAACCCATCATCATCATCATCAACATCCAACGCAAGCAGAGCCCCTGTGGTGTAGAACACGGTCTCTTTGGCAAGACTGGATTACCTTGGGGTAGTCAAAGGGGCCTCCGGATGTTGTGGCAATGTTTTCTCTACCAGAGGGAGCGGAGGAGCTCTGAAATTAGAGCCCTGTGAGTCACGGGGATTGTTCACTGAAGAGCACGGTTCCCTTTTCGTGCACTTTCTGCCTGTGGTTTAGTAGGACTTGCCTTTCACGGTGCTCAGCTGAGTCACTTCTCGTGGATGGTTGAGCACAGAACGGAGCATCTTTTCTGTGGTGCAGGAGACCAAATTTCTGCATGAACCTGGTGGGAGGAGTGGATTGGGACATTGAACTAGGCTGCAGGAGATCTGAGTTGGACTCCCAGGTGTGGCCTGGGATTTGCTGGTGACTTTAGAGCTGCTTGGTTCCTCATCTGTGCTCCAGTTACAAAATGAGGATAAATAAAACTCCCTTTATCTGCTCGACCGTTAAGTGCTCCATGTTAGGGACTATCTTGGTTGTGTCAACATCCAACGCAACGAGGCTGTGCTCTCTTTGGGCGTGCGATGTGCTGGCAGGAGGCACGCACTGCCACCTCTCGAGCCATTGTCACCTGCACTGAGATGGCACTGCCTGCCGGACAGCAAACCATGCTTGCAGGTAGCTTTTGGATCATCCATCAACAGCCAAGCGTTGATGGCAACCGTAACGGGAGCAGAAAGGAAGGGTGCAAATACAGTAATGATGACAGCATGGACCACGCAACGTGTCACAGCACTGTGACACTGGGGTTTTCTCGTCTAACCCACCTCTTCCATGTCTAACCCACCTCCATATCCTGACAGCCTCTTTGCTTTCCCCCCAGGACGATGGCAAACCTAACAACTCCTCCAGCCTGGACCAGAGTCATCAACAGCTCCTTGGACACAGGCAGTGCCGAAGACAACACCTACAAGTGCATATTTGATGAGGACTTCAAGTATGTCCTGCTGCCCGTCTCCTACGGCATCGTATGCGTGGTGGGGCTCTTTCTCAACCTGCTGGCTCTCTATGTCTTCATCTTCAGGATCAAGACCTGGAATGCCTCCACCATGTACATGTTCAACCTGGCCGTGTCCGACACGCTCTATGTGGTCTCCCTGCCCCTCCTGGTCTATTATTATGCCATGGGGGACAACTGGCCCTTCAGCGTGGGCTTGTGTAAGATAGTCCGCTTCTTATTTTACACCAATCTCTACTGCAGCATCCTTTTCCTCCTCTGCATCAGCATCCACCGATTCCTGGGCATCTGCTTCCCGCTGAAGTCGCTGCAGTGGGGACACGTTCGCTACGCCCAGAGGGTGTCGGTCGTTGTGTGGGTGGTGACCGTCGTGTGCCAGTCGCCTGTGCTCTTCTTTGTCACCACCAGTGTGAAGCGTGACACCATCACCTGCCACGACACGTCCAGCAAGGACCTCTTTGGCCAGTTTGTCATTTACAGTTCGGTGATGCTGGTGCTGCTCTTCTGCATCCCTTTCCTCATCATCATCATCTGCTACTGCCTAATGGCCCGGAGGCTGCTGCAACCCACACGAGGGATCTCCCGGCTGTCCCGATCCAAAAAGAAGTCAGTCAAGATGATAATCATCGTCTTGGTGGTTTTTATTGTTTGTTTTCTTCCTTTCCATGTCACTCGTACCTTGTACTACTCCTTCCGGAGCTGGGACTTGAACTGCCAGACCCTCAATGCCATCAATTTAGCCTATAAGGTGACTCGTCCCCTAGCCAGCACCAACAGCTGCTTGGATCCCGTTTTGTATTTCTTAGCAGGACAGCGATTTATGAAGTTTGCAGGCAACAAAATGCCAGGGAAGCCTCAAAATGAAATGGCGCTGGGCATCGTGCCCAACAGTCACCTGGGAACCAGCAACGACACAGACACATTATCCAAGGACGTGAAATCCTAGCTCTGCTCCGGCACGGCTGGCACCGTCTCCGCGACGGAAGGGATTACCCCAGCTGTGATGGGAGGTCAGGATGCTTCAGGACCAGAGGCTTTGTGTGTTTGCGGTGCCTTGGCTTGCACCCGCTTCAGTACGGTCCGTGTTAAACGCGCTCCTCTGCTTGTCGCTGTTCCTAATGTGTTTTTTCAGGAAGACGCTGCTGTGGTTATACACACAAACGCCGTGTCTCTGCCTCTGCGCCCAAGCCTGCCTCTCTGCTCAACGCTGAATGGCATCTCTCCACCAGTGAGGCTGGGTGACCTCTATAATGGTGGCCAAATCTGCTAAAAAAAAATCACGCCCTACACGTCTTAGATCATTTTCTAAAGTAGAAACCTTGTGTGCAAAAGGTCCCCCTGAAAGAAATCCATCTGCCTTTCTCCAGATTCCCTGGCACACAGTTAACAAGGGGTTTCTCCGTGCCTTGGCAAGGGAGGAAAGGCTTTTGGTCGATGAGGCGTGTCAGCTGCAGTTCTGATAAACAGGTCGATGAAAATGTCAAGCGCAAATACCAACTGCAGCAGGAAAGGGTGTCCCACAGCTTTGCATCCCCCAAAAAATGCTCTCCCAGCTTCAAGCCCCGGCATCTGCTGGCAGAGCCGGGAGGGGATTCCCAGCTGCTGTCCAAGGGCTGGCTTCCCATTAAAAAGGGTGCTGGTGGACCCACCATCCCACTGGAGTTTAGTGGTACCATCAAGAAGGTCCGCTGTAGGTTTCTCCGGTGGGGTCAACAGCTTCCCAGAGACCCGTTAGTGCTTCCCAACAGCAACGTTCACCCTTGAAAAGCTTATAGGAATCCATAGCTTTCTCTCAACTACTGGAACTGGCCCAGCTTGCCCAGAGAGGTGGTGGATGTCCCATCCCTGGAAATGTCCCAGGTCAGGCTGGACGGGGCTCTGAGCAACCTGCTCGAGTTGGGGATGTCCCTGCTCACTGCAGGGGGTTGGACTAGATGGCCTTGAAAGGACCCTTCCAACCCAAACTACTGTATGATTCTATGATTTTAATAATCATCTCCAGCTCTTTAAAATTTAGGGTGAGCTCTTCATGTCTTGTTTTTAACCCCCTTACTAGTGACTCATACTTCCAGCAAAGAAGTGAAGACCGTTGCTCATCCCCTTGGCTATGTGCTGCCACATCCTCATTGCTGCTCAGAGGTGACAGCCCTCTGCGACCTTTAGCATCTTGCCGTGACCCAAAATGCTGCCCAGATGCTGCTGTCTGGTCTCCCTTTAATCCCAGTAATCCCAGTGCTCCACTGGAGCCAGTCATCATATCCCTTACTGACAGTGTAGACCTTCCCTGGAAAATTTGACAGTGCTAAACCCTGGGTTTAGGAGCCATACCAATAAACATGGTGCTAAGCTTAGCCCCAGTCCTGTCTGGATCTGGCCTTGCATCCCCCATCAGCCAGGGCAGTTCAAAGTAAGCTGGAGAAAATATCCACAAAACACTTCCCCAGAAGTCCCACTTGGTCTTTATCTCCATAATTGCTGGGTTAGAGAGCCCAGAGCCCAGTTCCATGGTTTCCTTGACCAGCCTTGCCACGAGGATGCTGATTCCTCACCCCAAAAATGAAAATTGCTTGTGCTGCAGCACTGGACGAGTCATATTTTGTGAAAGCAGCAGCCCTGGCTCTATTTTAGGATTAGATAAACACTTTTGATCCTGGTTTAGACCAATTCCTCAGACCTCTTCTTAGTTTCTCCCATCCCTCCTTCCTATGAAGTGGCTTGGTGGAGATAAGGACACACCACGATGTAGCCGGCCGAGTTCAGCCAAGAGCAATTGGGAGGTTCAGGGTCAACTGGGAGGTTCCTGTGGTCCCGGCTCAGTGGAGCCATGGTCCTGTGGAGGGCTCTTGTCACAACCACAGGAGGCAAAGGAGGGGACTGTCTCATCCCTGAACACTATCAGCAAAGAAAAATAGGACATTTGTAGGGTGGTTCATCTCATCCTTGAGTGAACTTTTAGGACAGGGTTGGGTTCAGGTAGGAGTTGCACCATGGCAGCACCTTTTTTCTCCTTGTGCCTGTGAAGGGAGCTTGGCTCTATGGGAAGGGTCACGGCGTGGTCACTGGGGTGAGACAAATAATTGGGAGAAATTAATTCAACCGAAGCGCTGAACTGGTACAAACGTTACTGCAGGCCAGGTCTTGCCTGGTGCCCCGCACTTGCCAAAAAGCAGTGTGAACACCAAGTTACGTGCTCTGAATAATTCAACAAAAAGGTGCTCAAAGTTCACTCCTGCAGTCCTGCTTGGAGATCCCCCCTTTCTCCAAGCTGGCATCAGCCGGCTTCAAACCCCCGCCTTGGACAACACGGCCAGTCCCATCATCAAGGGGGTCCCTCTGTGATCCTGGTCCCGCACAAGCTGGTGGCACTGTTAGATGCAGAGCGGTTGGAGGGGCACCAACTGGAAATCTATATATAGAATTTTTTTTCTTTGTAAAAGCACTAACTTATACTAAAAAAAAAAAAAAAAAAAAAGTGGGTTTTGTGACAATGACTGTACATCTTTATTTTTGTGACATCCAGACACCTCAGATTTCTTACAGTAAATAAATTTATTTCTACTGTGAGCACTCTTCTGCCAGCTCCTCTGATGTGTACAAAGAAGAGGGGGTCCTAGGGATAGAAACTGGGTTGTTGAGTATCATAGACATGTTTCAGGCTCAGGCTCCAGGTGCAGTCTGGTCTGGGAGGGTGAGATCCAGCTGTCCACACATGGGCTCCACAGTAGATATTTCCAGCATCTAAACTCCTGTAAAAGTCCATGGAAAATCTGGTCACCCTAAGAGATGGGTCTTCTCATCCTTGCGCAAGATGAGACGGAGCTCAGATGGAGAGGGCTGCTGGAGCACCCCCAAACCCAGCAGCTCACTGGGGAGAGTTTCACTTAATCTTGCTGTTGTCTCTCCTTTTCCAGAAAGCCCAGTAACACCAGCACTCATCCCACATCTTTGCTTCTTAGAGACAGGAAGACCTGGAGGAGCAAGCCAACTATATCAAATGAGAATTTGCTGCGGAGACAGGGTGGAGCATCCTGGTACACCCCAGGATGGCTCCTTATAGCAGGTCAGAACAAACCTCTGGACCTCAAAAGTCACCAAGTAGGTCTTCAGACCTCCCTCTAACCCATCCCCAGTGGGATCGGGCAGCTCCTTGCAACGCACCCACGGGCATTGCACTGCAGACCCTTACAGCACTGCCCCGCAACCACAACGAGCTGCCCCGAAACCTCTGATGTACCCCTTAAAGCTCTGGCAAAGATTCAGGCAGGGTAGAAGATACCCCACAAGAGACCACCGCTCCTGGAGTCCATCCGCCAAGTAAAGCCTCCTCTGTGAATCTCCACCTAATGCCTCTTGGATTCAGTGCTTGCAGGGGGCTGATACCACCCGTGCTGGCAAAACCCAGGCGCAGAGCGCGCTGTACGGTCACAGCGGGGCTTTACAGCGGCCAAAAAATCCTACTAGCATGACGCATTCGACAGCTGGTCTTTTTGGTTGTATCTCCATGGACTTGGTGGGTAGCTTCTCCTAGGCCACTCCTGCTGA
>NW_010538288.1:12021-29129 GCF_000687285.1 Phaethon lepturus
AGATGAAGTAATTAATTAATGAATCTCTAAGTAATTAATCTCCCATCCCATAGACCACGTTTTTTCCGCTTCACGCAGGAATTCACGGAGCCACCAAACCAAGAGGTTTCATTACACTTGTTGGAGCGAAACCTTTTGTTCTCAAAGGCTTCTCGCCTTCCTCTGCAGACACCAGGAGAAGAAGGTTTTTCCTGAGCCTAACCAGAGTCCCCATGAAAAAACAGATTTTGTTTTCCATTGCAATTGATCTGCCTCTCACTCCCCAGCCTGGCGTTTGCTGTGCCTTTCTCTGCCAGCGTAACGAGGCTCTTAGGACACACTCATCTCCATTGATGAATTCGTTACCAACTGTGATCAAGTCACCTCACAATCTGCCTGGCAGTAATGTGAGCAGCTTAAATTCCTTTGCTCTGCTCCCGAGGCCGATTTCTCCAGCCTTCAAATTAGTTTTGTGCCTTTTTGCTGCACCTGGTCTCCCAGCAATGTCTTTAGGATGCTGACGTGATAACTGCCCATCACTCCGCAGTGTGGGATGGAGAACACTTCATGGTCCCCTGCACCATGTGAGAAAGCTCTGCTTTGGTTTCTCTTTTAAAAAAAAACTTTCTAGCCGTTACAGTTGCCAAAACATGAAGACTCAAAAGCATAAAGCGAAAGAAATAGCTACAAGCCCCAAAATTGCTAAATCAGTCATCCCAAAATACGCTCTCTAAAAACCGCCTCTTGTTTTTCAGCCCAGGTTCTGGAGTCCCACTCCAGGGGGAAGGGCTTGTACGTGGATAGCTTTAGCTCATGACTTTTACAGCATCGCACCCAAGTTTTTCCTGCAATGACTTCCCTGTAGCTCATGCCAGCCCTGACTCATGGGAGTCACTCAAACTCAGGAATGAGAATTAAGCAAGAATAATATCCATTGATGGGGAACACAGAGAAACAAAAAAAGCCAATCCGAAACTCACTTTTTAAAAATATCTCTTAGCACTGGGAGCAGAAAGAGAAAGCTAAGACCACTGAGGGTTTCCTGCCAAGCAAATAAATCTGCCATGTGAGCTGGAGAGATGCATGTTTCTGCTAGACCTTCCCAGCAGCCAAGCACAGGGTTTTTCATTCCCAATCATGCCTTTCTAGGAAAAAGACCCTTAATCTGGCAGAGACAGGGAGTGGGGCACGTTCTTACTGTAAGCCACTTGGTACGTCCTCTTCTTTGTCAACAAGTGAGTCCTGGCTTCATTTTTCTTTCGACTTTCCTCCTTGGGGTTTGATTTTCTAAGGAACAAGTCAGCCTGTTTGCCCCTCCAAGTAATTTCTCATCTAGTTGGCCAAATCAATAGAAGGACAAAGTCTCTGTGTTATTGAGCTGCTCTGAGTTGCATAGAAAACAGCTTGCCATGCAAAAAAGAGAGATCCAAAGGAGCCCCCACCCAGTAGCTCCACCTTTATATTAGACATCAGAGAATCCACATCTGCTTCCCCCACGTTACAGCCCCTGGTGGCTTGGGAAGGTGCCCATCACACCATGAACGATGAGCAGGGAAGGGTTGTTGATGGTGCCCCAAAGCCATCCAGGAGACCGGTGTTGGTTTCAAATAAAGCGGGGGGAGATTCCCAGATCCCACATGCTAATCATATTATTGCAGGAATTCCCAAAAATGGGTGGGCCCAGGCAGCATTTTCTTTGGAAGAAACCAAACCAGTGGATGTTTGAACAACACACTCATCACCCAGCTTTCCGAGGAGTTTATTTGAAGGCTTTCACAGCTTTCACACCGATATTTGCAGACTCCTTGGCAAATAAACGCCCAGGAAAGCCTGAGATTTTAACATATCCCTTTTTTGTTTTCTTTTCTTTTCCCCAAATACCTGCAGTTTTAAGCACTGGCCAACCACCAACATCGCGGTGGGTGTTTTGGGGAGCAGCTGGATACTCGCGCTGTGAACGCGCACATGTACACGTGTATACGCCGGCGTGCACACGTATATAAGCACATACACACACACGAAGCATCCTTCCCGTGCTCCGGGAAGGGAGGAGGGTTTGAGCCCTCGTGCCTGAGCCCTGCCCGGTGCCTGCCCTCCCAAGGGCACGGGACAGCAAAACAGCTCTCTGCACCCCGAAACCTCCTAATTTATACAGGAACAGCAACTCTTTAAATCCTCCCAATCCTTCCGAGCTGAAGGCGGCCTGGCTTGTGGCTCATCACCCATGACATGAGCTGCAAGGTCTCAGCTTGGCGCTGGAGGCTCCTGCCTTTGCAGCAAAGGATCTGCTGAAGCAGTTACCCCAAAAAAAATCCCCCCCCCCCCAAAAAAATCTTGTGTGGGTGGGTTTTGCAGCCCCATTTGATGCTGCTGGTGGTAGAGCAGGAGATCCCCTGCCAGATCCTGCTCTTCTGTTTACACCACCAGCCGTGAAAAAGCATCCCAACCCCATTTCCAGCCCCCCCTCTCCCCCCCCAAATCCTGGGGGAGCCCTGAGATGCCCTCAAACCACCAAGCTCCCATCCTGGAACTTGGAAAGAAAGGGGTGAGGGGGGTTCCAGCTGAGATCCCAGCTGGCGGGATGACCAGTGGGAGGCCTTGGAAGATGGTGGAAGATGCGCGGAAGGCTGCGGACCCCGTGGGGCAGCCAGCATCCTGCGCTGATTTTTAGTAGGGAAACCATCCAGCTGAACAGGCTGAACCCTGCTGCAGCAGAGTCCTCTGCTGGTGTTAAGGGGACGTGGCAGCAAAGAGCAAGGGGTCCCCATCTGCACCCCAGGGCAAAATGGGGTCCCCCATGGGAGCACCAGCGATGCCCTAGGAACACCCCAGGACCACACCGAGGGATGGGAGCGCAAGCCCAGGATAACGCGGGCGTGCCAGCGGTGTCCCTGTCCCCGAGCTGGGACGTACCCCGGCGTACGCGGCCACTCAAGGCAGGGTCCTGGTCTTCATCCACGGGACTTTCCAGGGGATGGAGATGGTTTATGTTCCCTTTGAAGTTCCCCTTGCATGAGCGGAGCTGCAGCGTGCGAGGCAGCCGGGGAATCAGCCTCTCCTCCCGTGACCTTTGGGTTTAAGGACAAGGGAAGAGCCTGGTGGCCATCTGCCTTTCATCCAGCCGCCCACCCACCGCTCCAGCTCCATCCCTCCCGCCACGTAAAGGCTCGATGCTCGTTTAACAACCTTGCAACCTTTTCTCATCAAAACTGAGACAAGCAGGTTGGAAACTTGCTGGCCACTGTTAGGAAAGGACCCCAAGCACAAGCCCAAGTGCATGGATGGAGGTGGAGGCCATTTGGGACCCACAATGGGAAGGACCTTCATGGTCCCCTTCACAATGGGGGTTTGCCAACACCTCTGCATTTGGAAACGGGTTTATTTTGGAAAGATGTCGCTGATCAGCCATTCCCTCAGGCCGTGAACCTCTCCACGTGGCCTCATCATGGCTGGGCCGCTGGACCAGCCGTCCTGGTCCCCGGGGCACATCTGCAATGCCATTAGTGGAGCTGTGAGCCCAGCACCGGCGCGCGAGGCGCAAGCCAAGCAAACCTCCTGCAAACCTCCTGTGCTAGGATGCAAAAGGATGAGCTGCCTTTCTTAAGACCTTTTTTAGGTGAAGTAGCTCCACCACCCCCAGCCGGACGTGGTTCTTCTGCTCCTGCTTCGCAGCCGGGTGCGTTTCGCAGCCTGGCAGCAGGACGAGACGCCATGTGGGTGCCAGCACAGCCTGTTTGCACACAGGGTGCGGGTGCAATGCCCCGGCACGGCCGCCATTCCTCATGGCCTGTGGAACGAGTCCGTCCGGTCCCAGATGAGCAAATGGGCCCCAGCACGGTGGGATGGGATCGCAAAGCAGGTCGTCACCCCTGGGGGTGGCCAGCTCTTCAGCATGGTCCTGTCAGCGCATGCTGCAATTGGCGGGGCCAAGTAGCAAGGCTGCGGGGAGGGGAAGGGATGGCCACGCTGGGTTTGCAGAGCTTTGGGTCTTCCTTGGGCGACGGATTCGATGACCTCAGCCTCGGCTCTAGGAGACATTGCTGTGGCTTTCAGGGAGCTGTTGGACGCCCCAGAACCCGCTGCGTGCCCTCGCCTCCCTTTGCAGGACGCGCAATCACAAGGGGAGGATGCATTTCCCATGGCTCAGGACCCCAGGGGTATGTACCCCACCTGAGAGGACCTCCAAGCGTCTGTGAAGGGCAGAAGAGACCAGCTGCCCCTCTGCCAGCCCTACAGGAAAGTGGTGGCCCAGCTCTGGCAGAGCCACCTGCGTTGGTGGCATCTCCATTGGGGTAGCTGCCTGGAGCCCATCAGGATAGGATCAGACAGGATCTAGGAAAGGGATCCATGGAGCTCTTCGGTCCAACCCCCTGCTCAGAACAGGGCTGGCTAAAAAATCAGAGCATCCTGGACACGGCTCAACACACCCCCGAGCTGCACCTCAGGGGGGTCTATGGGTGCATGACCCAGAAATGCCTTTTGCTCTCCACTGGCTATCAAGAAATCTTAGCTGGCTAGCTGGGAGTTGTTAAATGGCACAGATCACCCCCCAAAACCCTCTGCATCACCGCCTGGGCCGTGTGCTCCGCAGGATGTCCATACTCCGATGTCTCATCCCTCCAGCATCCTCCCAGGATTAGCTTGCAGGGCTGAGACTCAAAAATAACCCAACGGGGGCAGTGGGTGGGTGGGCATCGCTGTCACCTCACCATCACTAACGTCAGCTTCCCCAAACCCATCCGCATGCCGATGTCATCCATGAATCCAGTCAGGCACGTCACGGCTGCGTGAAGACAGCCGAAAAAACGCGGGTGTTTGCCAAGGAAATATCAAAAGCCCTGGAGCAGCCCCCCCGCTGCTGCTTCCCCATCTGTTCTTCGTTAGGCAAATGAGCTGTGGGCTCCAGGCTGGGTGGTCTGGGCTCAGGGACCCCTCTGTGGTTGGCTTCTGGGGTGATGTGCCTGGGGTAGGGAGCAACAACAGTGTTGGGGGGGTGAAATTTTTGGGTTTGCGGGCTTGGACGGAGCAGCATCCATACGGATGACGCCTCCAGCCAGGGCTGTGGGCAGCGGTGAGCGCCCGCATCCCATGGCCCCGGTTCCAGTTGGTGATTAATACCCCGCTGCCCTGAGCCTCATCCAGGCTTTCTGGGATCATTTCCTAGAAATTCATCATCCCTTCCCAGCCAATACTTCCCAGAGGTTGCAACCCATCTCTGCTTTTCAGCATCTGGCTGGCGACGCGGAGCTCTCCACAGCACAAAGCCTGGGAGAAAAGCAGCACTTTGAGGCAACCCCTCATCCCCCAAATACTTCCTTTTTTTGTCTCAATTAGCAAAAGGCTCCTGAGTTATGGTAACTCCTCAAGCATCTCCAGAAGGCAGCTGGGTCAAAACGTGATGTAAAAATTGATTTGTAGCAGTTGTTCTTCCTCTTGGTTGCCCGTAGATGGAGGAAGAGAGCTTCACCCCTTTGGGTTCCCTCCTCCAGCGATCTGCTTGAGGAGGGGGTGTGGTGTCTTGGGGTTCTCCTCCTCCCTGCTTTGGCCCATCAGATGCCTGGTCTGGGCCATTTAATGCCTGGCCTGGGAAAGATGTTGGCCATGACCTGCACAAAACCCTGCTACCCAATGCCATGCAAACCCATGAGGAAGAGATTATGTCTCCAGGAGCCCACATACCCTCTTGAGAAACTCAAGTTGCTGCATGAAGTGTGGCCCTGGGGTAAGCAATGATGCTGGGATAAGCAAACACGGCTCCTCTGCGCTACAACTGTGCTGGTCCATGAGACAATCCAGGACTCATCTTCTGGGTACACATCCCATAGGGTTACTCCCTCCCCACTCTGACCTGGGTGGCTACATTCCACCCAGAGGTGGGCATCCTGAAAAGGAGCTGCTTTGGAGGAGTCCAGGTCCAAACCGTGCCAGCGATGGTGCGATGATTAATCGGGACATTCACAGCCCAGAGGCACAGATCCGGCCGACGATGTCCAAGGAGGCTGAGTCATCCCAGGTGAGCACCACAGAGAACCAGGGTTTGGTGGAGAGAAAGATTTCCACCAAAGAGTTGTTCTGCTGCTCGAAGACCAACATTGATTGAGGATGAAGGTACTTCGGAGGGGATAACTCAACTCCCAAAACACATCATAATTTTTGGAGATTTTTATTCTTTTCTTCCAAAATGAAATGGTTTGTTCAGGAGGTGCAGAAGTATCCCCCTCCCCCCTTTTCTAATACAAGACACACTTGTCTTGTATCAGACACACAAGTCGAGATACACTTGACTTTCACTTCAACCAAGATACTTTTTCAAGAAAGAAACGGCTCATCTCTTTTTTAAGTGAGCAAACCAAAATAGCCAGGGGTTAAAAAAACCCAACAGAAACTATTCGCTTTGACCTCCCTTTGACCGGGATCATGTTTTCCTCCCAAATTTTGCTTCAACCACCCAGTCGAAAAATGCCTCCTGCCCCAGCCTCACCGCTGGGGCCAGCTTTGTGGGTTTTGTCCGGTTGCGAGTTAATGGGTTTATTGTGAAACTGGTGGACGCACGCTTGACGTCGACCCTGTGTGGGAGGAGGAATCAGTTAGAAGACTGTAAGAAACCCGATTCAGTAGGAAAAGAGCAAGAGAAGGACTTTGTTGGTTCGTTACCTCGCAGATAAAGCATTCACAAAAGCAGGGAAAGATAAATCAATCTTTTTCCAGCAAGGGCAAATGTTTACCCTGCACAATGCAAACTGACCCCAGGTGATCTCAGGTGTAACGACATGGTTTAATACCACCAAAAGGGGCCTCTTTTGTATTTCTCAGGCTGTCACCTGGAGATGTCCTACCCGCCGGGGGATTTCCTATAATTTGAATATATCCTGGTAACAGCAGTGACACTTTTTAAACGTGTTGTGAAACGTGTTATATATGGATACAGTTTTGTTTTTTTTTAAACATGTTGTGCATTTATATATATATATTTCCGTAAGCCCCAGTGCCCCATCGCTGGCAGAGGCCACCGGGGAAGAGACGAGGGTAAGGAATGCGCGATGTGATACCTGCTCTGAATCACGCCCCGCTTTTGTGGCTGCAGGATTTTGTGAGACAGAAGTGGGGTTGGTGCGCTCGATAATCCGAGGAAGCTTTCCACGCCTCGGAATCTTTCCCACTTGTATAACCTCCACGCACCACCCTGCCTCCTCCAGGTAGGTGGGTGATGGAGGACGAGCCGCAGCGGTGGTCACCCCCATGCTCCATCTCTTACCAACGGCATTCAGGGTCTTGGACAGGTCTTTTACAACCATGGGGAGCTGAATAATTACTGAGGGGGCTCGTCGTCCACCCGCTGGGGCTTGTTACGGCTCCAGCCCACCTCCCCATGGGACAGCAGGATGGGGACAGCTCGTGGGAGATGCTGGCACCTCCTCACCACCATGCAATTCAGCACGACAGATTTTATTCAACGGTAGGAAGCTCTGCAGCTCGTCGCTGTAGGCTTTGGTTCCTGTTACTCATTTTTCAGCTTTCAGCAAGTCGTTCCCCAAGATCTTCCACACACACTCAAGCAGGTTTTTGCATTCAGCTTGCCGTGTTCACGATCTCTTCCACGCTCCCCTTTCAGACGTGGCGTGGACCTTCTGCAGGAGATCTTCTTTCTTCTAATGACATTTTTCACCCGCTGTTTACTTCTGGGTGCCCTGGGGAACATTTTTACGGCCTTTTTGTATCAGTGCTTTGCATTTGTGTCCTCAGTCCACTTCCACTCCATCTGCTAACATTTCATCCTTGTCTTCAGCTGCTTAATTCTGAGGAGCTTCCTTATTTCTCTGTCATTTCCCTTTTTTGCAGTTGAACACTGCAGTAGTAGCTTTTTTTATGACTGCAAATACTTACAGTCACTGAATGTCCTCTCCTAAATCCATATTACTTGCTAACTATGGCCAGGCAGGGGTTTAGCCTGGGCCAACTCAAACCCATCATGATAATGCCCAAGAACGGTCAATCCTATAGGCTGGCCATACAGCTGTCCTCTCCAAGGATGGAGCACGCAGTCAGGGCTAGATCAGGAGGGATTTCAGCACCTGAGAGCTTTAAAGGCTTTTATAGAAGTTAAAAAGTTGTGGACCGCTGCAAGAAAAAGCCCACCGCGTCTTGCAGCAGACCCACCCAGCGGACCAGCTCTACTTGTGACTGTCTCAGTAAGAAAGAGGAAATTATGTTGTCTTGAAAGTAAATGTTGTTACAGAAAATGCCTTTTTCAGATATCTCATGGTCTAGGCCAGGGTCCCGGGGATTTCGCCACCATCAACATCTTCCCAGGGCAAGGCTGGAAGAGATAGTGAGAGCCTGACTGAACCGGTCAGGCTGGGGACCATCCCTGACACACACAGAGTTCTGGGGCAACTGGGGCTGGTGGGAACCAAAGGGTGCTTCAGGCAGGAGCATGTTTCCATGGACATTTCTAGTCTGGGGCTTGGGTTTTTGCCCAGCAGAGACAGTGTGGTCACCCTGCTTAGGGATGGTGGTACCCTTTGACCGCGCTCCTCCAGGGACAACCTCTCCAGACCTCTGTTCCAGCCAGCAGACTCCGGGTAGGCAGTGACTCTCCTGACACGTACCCTCAGTCTAATTAGCCTAAGAGGAATATTTGTTCTGGCTTTGCCCGGAGCAGCTGGCCACAGGCCAGGACATTTTAACTGCCCAGCCTGAGCTCTGGAGAGTTGCTGGTCAGACTGTCGCAGCGCAACAAATACCTTGCCCTGACCCTGTTCATCACAGTTTGGCTGCTCCGAGCTCGGTGCCAGCACCGGGAGCTGGTGCGTGGCTGCTACAGAAGAAGAGGGAAAGCTAAGGAGAAGCATCTTCAACTTCTAGCGGTCCAGGACCTACAAAATGACTTGGCTTGATGGTATATCTGCACCCCTAAGCCAAGTTATAGCCCTTTTTTCCAGGAAATCTTGAAATCTGCAAATTTACGCAAGGGTGTAAAAGCACTGTCTTGTGTGGCTACACTGAAGACCCTCTTCTTGGTGCAAAAACATTATGGGGATCTGCAGATGCCCCCGATGTGCAGCCAGCCCCCTTTTTCCAGGGAAAACATTGTGTGACTCCTTGCTCGGGTGAGCGCGTGCCTCTTATTACATGTGGATATCTTGGGGGACCTCAGAGGTGAACCCCTCTCCTAACCACTCAGCTTTCCAACTTCATGGAGAACAGAGGATGGAGACATCTCCTTCCTCCCCTAAATACCATTCCATGCCACCAGCTTGTCTCCCTGCTGTTGGTCTGTGTGGCCTGAGGTTTTGAATGTAATCCAGAGACAAAGCAAAAATGGAAATTCCCCAGGGCACAGAGGGAAGGAGGATGGAGAGGGAACAGTTTCTGATCTCCTGGCAGTTGCGAGGTGGCTCCTTCCCCCAGGCAGCCTGGGCCATGCCAGCTGTGGGGAACACTGGGACACAAAGGCCAGGGCAGGCTGACATGGTGGGTCACATCTCACCAGGCTTTGCTCCTCAAGTAGGGTCATCAGAGATGCAGAGATGGAAAAGGGCTGAAGTGACCTGTCTGAGGTCATAGAATCATAGAATCACAGAATCATTAAGGTTGGAAAACACCATTAAGATCATCAAGTCCAAGCATCAACCCAACACCAGCATGCCCACTAAACCATGTCCTGAAGTGCCACATCTACAGCGGCAGAGTCAGGATGAGACCCTGGATGCTTGATCCAGCATCTTGCTGTCAAGACAATGGGCTACCAGGAGAAGGAGGACAAGAACTGTGGGATCTCTGGCTGTGCTGGTGGGGGCATGGTGGGACAGGTAGCCATGTGCCTTACAGCAACACCCAGCTCCCTGTGGAGCTGGAGAAACCGGAGTTTTTTATCATGGGTGGATTCTCTGAGCTCTAGCAGGGCTTTCTCCTTGCCTTGTCCCCAATGGAGGGATCATTCAGGGTCTGTATCCTTCATCTTCCACGTGCTAATGGGAACATCAGCATCTCTGAGCTTCTCGCCTTCCTCCAGGTGTGGCCAAACAGACCAACAGGCTCAGAAGTGGTTCATCCCACAGCAACACACTCCAGTGTGCTGATGAGCATCCATTTTCTTGGAAAATCCACCATCATGCCCCTCCAAAATCAAATGTGGCTGCCTTCAAGAACATAAGAGCTTCTAATACATGTTCTGTTATTGAGTTCTATCTATCTATCTTCTCATCCCAGAGTTTTTCCATTTTTTTCTAGGCATGCCTTGTCCTAACAGGGACCAGAAAGCTGAAACTTCAGGAACCAGCACTTCCCAGGCTGTGAACTGGGACAAGCCCACCAAAGCCAGCAAAGTCAGCAGCTCCTCTCCACCCAGTGGATGGATACCTGTTGTTAGAGATGCTGGTGAAGCATCAGCTCTGCTTCTTTCCAAGCTCCTCAATGGGCACAGCAAGGACTTCTGATCTGTATTTCATTGCCATTTCTTGCTCTTCTCTGGGCATCGTGTCCCGAGTTCAAACACACTGAAATGTCCCAACTGAATTGCCGGTGGCTGCCATGAGAAATGGGGTAGATCTCAACCACGCACATTAATGCTGGGTTTAAAATAAGCTGTTAAAACTGGCAAGGAAGAGGAGTCCTAGAAGGCTAGGGAACATCACGGAGAGGAGTTGAGTTCACTGCTCAGGATCTGGCTAAAATGCTGGTGCTGGGTTTTTTGCCCCTGTTGTTATTTCCCAGCCAATCTGCTGCCCTCCAGCCCCTCTTCCCCTCCGCATTTTCTCCTCCTCTCCCCTTCATCCCAGTTTAGTGCTGGGATAGCTCCACCTTCTGCAGGAGAAACCCTCCTCGGAGGACCGTGAAAGGACAAATACTTGGCTTTGCACGCGTTGTTCACGTGCCTGTGTGCGCTATTTCTAAAGCACTGGTATTTCCCCAGTGCTCCCACCATCGCCGATCATGGGAGGTCACTGTAATTCAGCGGTAGGCAGCAAAGAGCTCTGCATAATCCCAAGCCTTGTCCCCAGATATTCAGAAATCGCTAGCTGATGCCCTTTGTGGCTTGAAGGGCTTGCGTTGTCCTTTGAAAAGAAGCCTCAGCAGTGGGAGAATAGATAAACCATGCAAGATCCTTCCTGAGCCGAAGGGAAAGGGAACCAGGCAGATCCCCAGGGATGCTTAGACCTGCTCAGCGCACATCGACCGGGATGCAAAGAGAAATCACAAGGTGGGAAGGGCGGGAGGAGAGAAATGTGTTGCAGGACACTGGACCAAGCAGAAGGACCTGGGGCAGCTGACCTCCAAGCATCAAAGGAAAGGCCAAGGGGAGGGAAACACCCAGTGTTCCCAAGGGAAATCCTGACCTTGACATTGCATCCAACCACGGTGCCACGGAGAATGGGAGAAGGGGCCAAAGCCTGAAGCCCACAGGGCAAGGGGCAGAGCTATGTTGGTCTCTCCTGCCCACGTGTGCGTGTTCCAACAAAGGGAGAGCTTTTGCAGCCAGCTCAAAGACATTGTAGGGAGATGGAAAAATGCGCCCGAGCAGGTCATGGAGACTTTCTGCATCAGGGTTTGGAGCAGTGGCCACTTGCATCTCCGTCTAGATGAGGACAGGAGAGCTGTTTCTGATCTGTGGATGAATTCCTGGCCAGCTGTGCTGCTGGGATAGCTTCGGGAGTCCCACCGGAGGAGACCCCTTCCCTCCTGCAACCCACTTTGCTCCAAGCACCACAAAATTAGTAGGACCCGTACGAGAGCTACAGTCCCCATGGCTGGGTGGTCAGTGCCAACGTGCAGGGCACAGGAGGCCCCTCACACGCTGCTGACCTGCCTGTCCTTCTGAAGGGCCATTTTTACCCTTTCTGACCCCTTTACACCACTTCATCCCACTCCCCATCAGCTCCTGAGTCCTGCCTGCATCAAGGTGCCGGCGGCTGCTCAAATAAAGTCATTTATGAGGGTGTTTTTTAAGCCCAGGGACGCGAAGGACAGCAGAGCAAAGCAGTCTAGTTGGAACGCAGACGATTTTGGACCTGGTCCCAGAGGGGCAGGATGTGTCCGCGCCCCCAAGGCTGGCAGCGTGTGTCCCTCTCCCAGGGTCGCTTGGCCCTGGACGCGGCTTCGCAGAGCTGAAACGATTCCCTGCTTCGCAGCCTGGTGCGGCTTTGCCGACGGCTCTTCTCCCGCACCTTATCTCATCCCAGCTCCCTGCGTCTGTACCAGCCCTTATCTCCCCACAAACTCCCTCCCCGTGCTTATAAACTTGGAGCACTTTTAAAGCGGGAGCGCATCCCTTCCCCGCCGGCCAGTTTTGCCGTGGCGATGGCATGGAGGGGACATTTGGGGCGGGAAATATGCGGTTGAGATTATTTTCCCTCTATTTTTTCGCCTTATCTCTTCACGTTGTACTGGGGGCCAGTTCGCCTCAGCCTGGGTACACTGGGAGGGATGGGAGAGCGACCGCCAGCCCCCGTGCATGGAGCGGGGCAGGGCTCGGTGGCTTCGTCCCCGTACCCGCGGTGGGTGAAGGGTGCAAGATGCCGCCGAAGGCGCTGAGCCCAGCAGCCCTGGAGGGCAAGCACAGGCTGGAGCCAGCGACCGCGGGGGACGGGACTGTTTGGGCTAAGGGAGAGGCTGATTAGAGCTGCTCAAGGCCCTCAGAAAGCCGACCTCGCTGCAGCAGCAAGGGCGAGGAGCTGGAGCAGAGGGCCCGGCTCGGACATCCCACCGCATATGGGACCTGCTCCGCTCCCGACTGCTGAGGCCAAGCAGCCCAGCGTCCGTTTCTGCTGTGAATGGCGGAGACTTAGTGATGTGAGGGCATTTGTGGTTGCCTGAGAGCCCCTGCAAGCCTTGGTCAGCAATGGTCTTTGAGGACTAGGTGACTGGTGGGCCTCTGCATCCCCCAAAACTGCCTGGCCTCCCGCAAAGCACCACTGCTCGAACACTGGTGGCACTTTGTGCCTGGAGCCACACGACTGACAACCATCTCACCTCCTCTGAACACCTCCCAGGAAAACATTGAGCTTCAGCTCTTTGACTCTCCCACCCAGAGCAACCTTCCCTGCCCCCAGCTTCCTTCTTCACCCCACGTCCATGGTGTTGGGGAGGTGTGAGATGCCCTTGTGGGACAGAAAGTAGAAAGCGGGACAGAAAGTAGGTGCCTCTTCATGCCACAAATCCTTCTCCAACCTTCACTTAACCAAGTAGTTTCTCACCAGCCCAGTATTTCACTTGCCTTTTCCCCAAACCAGGTGCGACCTTGGCTCTTTGTGCTCAGCCTTTCACTTAAGCCACCAGCCCCCAAACTCGAGGGCTACCTTGGCCCAACCAAGGAGCCATCAACGGCAGCAGCCACAGAGATGCCACAGCCTGGGGAGGAAATGTCTAAAGCGAAGCAGGCGTGAGAAGCATTTCTGTGCTGTGTACAGATCTGTGTACCACACCTGTCCTTCCAGCTCCGCTCCATCTTCATCCTCATCTTACTTGCTATGAGTGCAAGATGTTCTGAGCAAATGTTCTCCAGAACAGCGATTATGGGAATTGGGATCTAATTCTTTCAAAAGCCTCAAGGTTGATGTTTTCCACAGCCTGGAGAACACATTTAAGGCGACTGGGATGGTGAACCTGGCTCGGCAGAGCACCTGGGTAAGTATGGATCCCTCTCTGGGGGGGAGGAGGTGTCACCTGGTCAGGTTTCAGCAAGTAAATGTCAACCATGGGAGTGTGAGAGGAGTCTCTAGCGTCAGAGAGGAGGATACTTCCAAAAGACAGCTGATGCCATCTCCAGGGACGCAAGGTGAATTTTTCTCTGGCAGTAGCTACTTCTCCCCATGGTCTATAGAAGCATCCTCAAGACTCATACACGGACCTTTAAAAACACATCTGGACTCATCAAACAAAAATTAGGCATCTAGGAGAGGTGTCCACCAGACTCTTCATCAGGAGGGATGTAGGTGCTTCCCTTCATCTCCAGCCTGTGCTGCCTCTCCAAACCAGTTGGAAAGGGGCCCATCTCAAGCAGCTGGTCAAGCAGCTGCGGTGCCCAGATGTTTCTCCAGGAACAGCCCCCTCCCTCGCCTGACGAGAGCGCTGACATCTGCCAGCTGCGCTAACATCTGGACTTTGCTATCCTGCAGGAGCACCTGCTTCAGGGGACAGAAGTTCATCTGCTTCAGCCAGAGCTTTTATCTCTGATCTAACGAAAAACACATGGCGCTCGTCCTCCACAGCATGTCTGGAGGTTGTCTGGGATTTACTGGGGAGGGAGGAGGAGGAGGATGACAAGCTCACCGTGTCCTCACAAGGCCACCGCGTGGGGCAAAGCAGCCCTGCCCGCACTCCCGAAGGGCGCGATGGTGGGTGGGAGAAAGCCTCGTATAAGGGCTTGGCTCAGTTTCTCTCCAGCTCCAGCTGAGATGAGAATGGCTCCATGCAAAGAGGCACCATGGGTCCAAGGTGATGGGAGTCTCGTTTCTGCCAGGGATCTTCCACTGTCTTTAGATCTTTGTCTTGCAGGCAGGAACGGGAGACACTTCACCTCCTTACCTCATGGTCAGCACCACCAGACCGAAGGACCCGTCTCAGCCAGGACCTCGGGGCGGTCTCACCCTGTCTGATCTCCAGCCGTGACACTTGGGAGGGCTCTGGGCAGGCGACGAGGGATGAAAGCGGTTTGGTTCCTCATTGTCATTGTATGGGAATTTGGATGGAAACAAGAAGCTAGCCAAAAGGAAATACTCTGCGAGAGATGTCAAAGCAGATTTTAATAAATGTTTACAAACTGCCCACCAGCCGAGAGCGGGAATAAAGAGGGAAATAACTATAGAAAAGGACAGGTTTACTATTTAAAACTTCTTGAATCATTCCTACCCAAAAGAACAATCAACTCTTACTCATTTTACTCAAAAATAGAGACCTTTGGGAGTCTGCAGGACAGGGCTGCATCATCCCGTGCTGGAGCAGGCAAGACATGTGGCGTGTGGAAGAGGGACCTTCCCAAATCCGGGATGGGGCCTGTGTCCCTCTGGTACCCGTGTGCCTCTCAGGGACAAGGTTTTTCTTCTCAGTGGCATCCCTCCTTAGCAGGGATGTCCTGCTGACTCTGCTCTGCTTGAGGAGCAGAGGCCCTGGGCACCAGAAATGGGGAGGGGAGAAGTTTTTCACCTGCTGCAGCTGAATTTAGGGAGGACACCCATCTGGTGTCTTCTCCAGGTCCACGTGGATTTTAATAGTGAACAATTCCCAAAGCTTGGCCGAGGCTCTGCTTTTGTGCTTGCCTTGGCCCAGGGCCATCGTGCGAGTCATAAACCTCTTGCTGTTTGTTTAATGTACCAATTCCGGCTCTATCGAGCCTCTAAGAGGGAAGTTAATTCATAAGCCAAATCAATATTAACTGCTTGAGGAGGAGGAGGAGGAGGAAGAGAAGGAGAAACCAGCCAGTTCGGCATTACTGCCACACCAGCGAGCCGTTTCGTGTTGCCTGCCAGTGTGAACGTGTCTTCCTCACTCAAAGGTCCTAGGAAGATGTGACCTGGGACCTATGTGACAGGTTGGACGGGGCTCTGAGCACCCTGCTCTGGTTGGGGATGTCCCTGCTCATGGCAGGTGGTTGGACTAGATGGCCTTGAAAGGTCCCTTCCAACCCAAACTATTCTATGTTTCTATGACAGTCCTGGGACCTACATGGACATTGCTGTCCTCTCCAGGCCCTGTGTGACACCAACAGAGACTTTCTGGGGACGCAAGGGAGCAACACAACCCACTGGAGACATCTGCTTGGAAGATGCCCGAAGAAATCAGCCTGTCTGTACACAGGTCCCAACAGGGACGTCCCTGACGAGTGAGGTGGTGACGTCTCTGATACCTACGAGATCTTCTGTGTTAATGCCTGGCAAGCAATGGGCGTGCAGAGGAGGGAGGAGTGGGGACAGACTGCTGAAATGCGGGGCAAGGAAGAGGGAGAAGAGCCAACAGAGGAACACATCCAGGAGCTGGCAGGGTGGGAGCCAAGCCCTTGAGCTGTCCTGGTTGTTTGCAGACATAAAAACTTTGTGCACACATGAACACTACGAAGGTAAGTGCTGTCTCTGGAGGTTGTAAAGTACCCACCCGGGTATGGCCAAAACGGATCATTGCGGTGTTGGCTCATGGGCCACCTGGTACCTCTAAAATACCAGAGATTCTGGGCATCTGGACACTCACCCAGGAGGAAATCAACCGCATGGGATGCAGCTCAACACAGGGATTGAGCAGAGGCACGTTCAGGCGTGCCAAGGGGAGATGAGAGAGCGCAAGGCGTGTCATGCCCAAAGGTCTTGGTTAGCCAAGAGTTGTTTGCACCTGCTGTTATCCTGGGAGAAAACCAGCGTTTCCTCTTGTGTTTGTGTTAAAAACCAGATGTCAAGATGCCCGGAAAAAAGAGATTTAATGCCATGATTAATTGCAGCCGCCTGGTCACAGCCTGTCCCCTTGGCCTCTGGAGGACGAGGTCCTGTTGACCACTAATACTTTGTGCTCAGAGGCACGTGTCTCAGGAACGGAGTCCACCACAAAACACTTCCGAGATCTTTCTCCAACCACCCTGCTGAGATGAGCCAGTTTGGATCAAACATGGTTTAGGGGACATGGTGGCGCTGGATTAATGGTTGGACTTGATGATCTTGAAGGTCCTTTCCAACCTAGTGATTCTGTGATTCTGTGATTCTGTGAAACAGGTCCAAGCCCACCAGCTGCCACAGCTGCAGTTGGTCTTGAAGGCAACGTAGCGCCTTCATCTCCTCCTCCAACGGAGATTCGGAGTACGGCACAGTCACGTCCCCGCGCAGGAGCAGTTTCTCCTCAAACCTTCCTGGAAGCCCAACCAGCTTCTCGTCCATCATCCTCATTATTTTCCTGGTTTTATTTTAATCCTATGTTTGTTATTGTTCGGTTTTCCTTTGAATTACAATAGAGGATCATGTCAGATAGTAACAGGAAGGAAGTGAGAAAGCCTAGGATTCCTGGGTATATTAAATTAAACCTATTTCACAAGGATTTTTTCTGTTTATGCTAAAGACCCATCTGAGCCTCTACCCCTAAAGTTTATGCCAAAGCAGCGGCCACCCTGTTGAGACCGGGGCTCTCGGTTTGACGTGCATGGGAAGAGAGGA
>NW_010538289.1:0-3958 GCF_000687285.1 Phaethon lepturus
GGCCTTATTAAACCTCATACAGTTGACCTGTAATGATAAAAGTAGCCAAATAAACAAATGATTTTTATAAAAGTGATCAATTGTTCTTCACAGGTGGTAAAGAAAGACGTAATCAGTGTATTTGCATCAGAAAAATATTTAATTCAAATATTAAGAAAAAATTTCTTATTAAAAGAATAGTATTGGAACAAGTTGCTCAGTGAGGTTGAGGAAGCCCCTGCAATGGCTTTTTTTTAGGATGTTAGACAATGTCTGTCAATAACACCCTGTGTATAACTGATCCTTACAGAGCAAGGGGATAGATTAGATGACCTCTTAAGGTCCCTTCCAACACAACATCTCTATGATGTTCTGACTGCAAAGAACTCAATACAAACATTTATCAGAGTTTTTCTTGTTCAAATAGTTGGTTACTTTATGATTCTATGAAGGAGCAGTGAACTGGAAGAAACTGACAGCAAATGTTTTAATTTGGCAGTTTAGCGGGAAAAAAATTTTGTGCTTATTTTGATGTCTGTTACTGGCAGAAAATACAAACGAAAAGCTGCCAAAATCTCTTGGAGACAAGTTCAGCCAAGTAATCCTTTTTTAATATGAGACATATGATTGGGTCTACAGCCAATCTCTGGACTCTACTTGTATATTTCACATTACCACCTTGAAAATCTATTTTGATATATGTATACACAGAGACAGACAGGCAGACATGCACACACACTTTCTTTAAGCAAACTGACTCAAAAATTTACTAAAATTTTATTATGTTGGTGCATAAAAATGCAGAGTTATAGATAACATCAGTTACAGAAAGCCAGGAGAAGGACAATGGTCATATCTATTTATTAAGTGTATTAAATTTACAGTTAATAGTTAAAACTCTAGTCATGCAGAATTATCTGATAGCTGTTACTGTAAGATGGCATGACACTTACCTCTGATGTCAGGATCTGCACTTCAAGTGATCACAAAAAAGTTGAAAAATAGCAGCCCCTGTTTTGGCTTTTCAACAGAAACAGTCAGTAGACAAAGTCTTGGCAGCTGCAGATACAGGGTGATTTCAACCATATTATTTCCAGCTCTTCTGTGGGTGATGGAGAGAAGAATCGGACTGGTAGGCAGCCTGCACTCTCCAAAATGGAAAGGGTGAGATTCCTCATCACCTTACATGCATCAGGCAGAATAAAAGTTTTTATCCAATGCACATTCATAATAGCCAAGAAGAATATTGCCACTGCTGCTGCCTGGGAGCCTCTGCAACTGTCAGACAGGGGGACTTCCAGTTCACTTGCGTAAGGTCAAGGACATTCAAACACTGGTGAGATAAGACTTGAAGGTAGCAGTAGTATCACATTTGGTGATACCCAGATGCATTGAAATCCCAAACATAAACTCAATGCAAAAAAAGAAAAGAAATCCAAAACACAGACCTTTTAGTTCTCTTTTCCAAGTAAATAAAACCAGCATTGCCCAGAGAGGAGGTTTTGAAAAATTGCAGCTCTTTCAAGACTCTGTTATTAAGAGCTATGATGTCACTGATTGTGGCCCGAAAACAGGTATTTTTTTTCCTAAGGCTTTAAGGTGTCAGGAGATGATCCAAGTTACTTAAAGTATTATAATAATGCCTTAATCACTTGCAGTCCTTCTCTTCCTATCATCATCATTACCAAAAGCTAAAGTAGGCATAACTCAACTTTCTTCTGAGAATCTCACAAAACTCTTTCAACATAATTATTTTATCTATATATTTCAGTCATGTTTTATTGCTTCCTCAGCTTCTACATTTAACATCCTTTTACCTAACTTGTTTGCAAAATTGTAACTTTATGAACATGCATTTAATTTGCCTTTGAATACCTTCCAGTTTTGATTAATACTTTCAAGTTCAGAAGTCTTTTTATAGTCAAGTATGCCAACTCTTCTGAGTAAAATTAGTGGGTGTCATAACGTATTTGCACTAAAGAAATGCAACTAAATAAGAAGTAGTCTTGTTATTTGGACTGCTAAGAACTGTTAGGTCATCTGTTAATCCTTATTTATTCTGCAAAAGAGAGTACAACTGCATTTAAAATATAGCAGTATCACACATGTTTGATTAGTATATTAATATACTGGATGTTAACTGACACAGTTCAGTTAGGCTTTAGACAACTGTTATACTGCATACAAGTAGCTTTGAAATCTCCTCAGAATCCCTTTCTTCTGCAAGCTGTGCCAGGAACAATAAGAATTAAGTATGCTGAAAATGGAGTATTTTGGAACAGCATTGGTGTGGGCGTAAGGCAAAAGCAAGAGGTTTTCAACAAGTTCAGCACAAGTAGTTTGCATAGAAGTGAACAATTTGTTCTTGAAAATGTTCTTTCCATCCTGTTTTACTACTAAGCACAGTCAGGGACAATTGCTGGTATAAATTTTGATGATTATGATGAAGACTTTGGCAATGAAAACCAGTGAGAACTTACTGTAGAAGGATGTCACCCCTTCCAGCTTTCGGGTCAACATTTAGGAGCAACTGAACAAATACGAAAAATAACCCCACCCACAGATTTACACACAATATAGCACAGGACAACAGGAATTTTAGAATCTCGCACTTCATATTCTTACTTATATTACTAGTACTGAGTATTATGTGGTAGAACTTGTAGATACAAACTTTTAGTAAGCTCCACTAGACACCTATGTCTACATGTAGAACAAAGTCTTTAATTTTATGATGAGTCTTCAGGATATGACTTTGCATGCTCCTAGCAATTTCAGATATTTTGGAAATCAGCAACACCTTCACAGAGGAAATATTTTCTTCTGAGGCTGCAATTTTACCACCACTTACACTAGATTTTTGCACTATCAGGTACTAATTTGATTTGGTTCAAATGTGGATATGCCATTGCATTACTGCTGAACTGGCCAGAACATGCAATACAGCATTTATATCAGCTTTCTGCTCTTACAGTGGTTTTATGTCAGCTGTGGGAGGAAAAATGATACCTGATCCAGCAAAAAGTTGGTGGTACTAACATAATACTGATCTTATACCAGAGGAGTGCTTTGCATCACGTAGCTGTGGCATTTCCAGTCCTATAGCAAGAGCTCTGAAGCAAGATTTACTGTATTGTCAAGGCATAGCCTGAGGGTTTTAAGCAGCTTGATTAGAAGATTCATACTGTCACATAATAGGATCTGTTGAATGCAATGAAAGGTTAGTATTTCACACAATGATTTGCAAACCTTCAGTTGAAATCCAGTAGGTTTGGGTTTTCTTCTTTTTTTTTTTTTCCGTTGGGGAAAGTGCATTGTGTGCATTTTTTGCCTCCAAATTTCAATAGGTCATTTGCAATCAATACCACATCAACTTCTGTGCAACATGTGGTACATCCGTTTCTAACAAAGCAACAACACACTAACTCATACTAAACTTGCTCCTAGTATGTCTAGAATAAGAATATGAAAAGCGTTATCTTCAAGGGGTACTTTTGGTGAAATAAGAATTATGAATAAGGACAGATCTTTGACTGTTTCACATAAAGAAAATTGAATCTAGGAGCTGTATTCAGATATTTTCACTCCTTTATGAATGGCATATTTCTGCTTCAAGATAAAAGTGGATCTCAGAAAAGGATATTCAAGTAGGGAAAATAATTTGATGATTCAGTCAGGTCCAGATAAAAAGAGGGTTGTTTCTAATGGGAAAATGCATGCTGTCTTTCAGGACTGACTCTTGTCCAGCACTGAATGTTCCTCCAGCCCTCATTACTGTGAGGTACTACCAGATTCCTACAGAGGTAACAGACAGATGTTGCTAAGTTCATTAACATGTAGCAAAAAATTCCCTGGAGATTTTACCTCTATGGTCCTTTTATTTTTACTTCTTAAGTTTTCTACATTTTTTAGTAAGGCATTTAGCTGAAGTATCAGGAGTGTAATTGAGTCACTAGCCCCTTTTTTCTTTCTCCTTTCC
>NW_010538289.1:3989-47394 GCF_000687285.1 Phaethon lepturus
ATATTTATAAGGAAAAATCTATCACATTTGACAATAATGGGAAATGTGACTGCTATCAAGTGGCAGGGAATCAAATCTTTTTTTCCCCTGCCTATACTTGATTTTCTCTCTCCATTTACATGCTTTACTTAAAATGTAAAATATGCTACATATTTGGGAGACAAATTCTTTGAGATACAATATAAATATTAATGCTTTCTGGTCTTTGACTAAATGCATTATTTAGAAATATTTGTTTGACTTCACAATTATCAACAGTTTTACCAAGTGTATTATTAAGGCCATGTCACAGTACACAGTCATACATTCAAAAGCAGATCCCCACCCTAGAATGTTATTGTATATTATTTCTGTAAGTCAACACCTTCATGAAAAAAAATGATTTTTATATAGGTTTTTCCACCATGTTTTGAAGATCTACAGTTAGTCATGTGTAGAAGTTGCAAATCATAAGTCTGCGAGAGCATCACAGTGAACAGTCTTGCTCTGTGTGACAAACGTAATGACAAAAGTATAGAGATATCACCAAACAGACCTTCACAAATCAAGCCTTAAACTAAATAGAGGTGCAAACAAGAAACCAACATAGTCTTTATAAAAGTCAAATGCAGCAGTCTGACTGTCTAATAAGCTGCCTGGATGGCCAAGAATACTACTAGGGAAAAAAAAAAAAAAAACAAACTTAAAAAATCACACTTCAAAAAATCAGGAGGGTGTCTTCAACAAGTCAGAAATTGGTTTTTGACCTTTCTGACTCATGTAAGCTTTCAGGATTCCCACCTGTGGTTTCTTTTCTAAATGATTTGATGATAAAAAGATAATATTTTTTCTTCTTTTGAATGGAAGGAACTCCTCCCTTTTTGTATTGGCAATAACACTGCTTAAGCCAGCTCTGCCCAACATTTCCCTTTCACACACAGAAACAAGAACTCTACTATGTTTCTCTGCATTGCATTTCCTACCACATTAATAGCCTGGGTAATAGAAATTTTTGCTGTAATTGTGCATGAATACATAGTTACTGCAAAATGAACATTAAAAACAGTTTAGGGTTGGGTTTTTTTTTTTTATTAGATAAATTCAGCATGAGTGATGGTTCCTTTTTAAAGAAGTAAGACATGCCATCTAAAATACACCATTAACTGAAGTTAATATTTTCAAAAGGTAAGTTAAAGATTGGAGACTGCCATTTTTCACAGCTGGGACAGAGGCTTGATTTTAGAAAGTGCTGTCACTCACACCCCTTTGAAATGGGTGCTCCCAATCTGAAAAAAATCCCAAATATCTGGCCAGCCTCAAAATCTTGGGTTTAGCTTAAAAAACAGTTTATTTTTTCTTTAATGCAAAATGACAATGAAAGCAAAACTTAGGAATCACCATCCTTGTACTCTGTTTTTAATGACACAGAATATGCTGAGTCTTCGAGAAATAACAAGGTATTCTGAACAAACCTATGTGGTGCTGAGGTCTGAGGATCTGAATACACTTAAGACACTCAGGACTTCACAAGAGTAAACATCTGGAAGTGTCCTGGTGTAGAATTAAATTAAAGCATAAATTGGGAAAAAATGCAAGTAATAAGGAACACCAGAACTTAGATTCATTTGGAAAAAAAATGACTGAACAAAAGATTGGAATCCATAACTAAGAAAAAATTAGTAGATGACTTGTTAAAAACTCCCACAGGTTGCTAAGCATTTTTTTCACAATCCTCCATTTTTATGACAAGATAACCTTGTCTCAACTCGTGATATCCCTGTAAGTAATCAAGAAGATTACAACTTCATTCTGTTTTTAACTTTGATCCTGCTGAGGAACTCTACAACACTTTCAGCAGGTCATTCGTATAGTACTGGTCATTATGTATGAGAAGAAAGGCTTTTGTGAAAGTATGTAGAAAATGGGAAACAATGTTGATGATAGGAGCTTAAAGATCATGCACAATATTGCTGAAAGTGTAAAACAAAGTAGTTAGAAAATTTTAAGAAGCTGTGAAAACAGAGAGTAAAATATTCAATTGTTGATTCTAGAAAACACTTTGCCCTTTTTTTCAAAAATAACTCCACTGCTTAAACAATGTAAATAATGTTTCCCTGTACTGTAAAACTCTATATATTCTTGTGTTTTGCTAATACTTTCCTAGAAGAGTGTTGTCTTTTTCTACCTATTGTATCTAAGTGGATCCGTGGGGGAAGTTCCTTTCCTCTAGCATTGCCCACTACATCTCCTGTGATACAACCACACATGCATAGATCTGCCATTCTTTGCTTTTCCCATTTTCGCCCCAAACATAGTAACAGCTTCACCGTAGCTTACCTACCTATTTTTTGGTATACTGAGCTTGCTAATTGTCAAGAAGATTCTGAAAGACATCAGTGGAATATCAGTTCACCTCTATGGTTTTACTGTGGATCCAAGATTCACCAAGGTCACTTGGTGCAAGGATAAATTCAGGGGGGAATTTACTGGCTGGTTGGGACACAAATGCACTTGTCAATCCAACTAAAGCTAACATGAATTTGAGAAATGTAAGATGAAAAAACCAGTTTTCATAGCTGGACTTTTTTTAACCTCTCTTTCGCAGCATTTTATTTATATTTTATAAGGAGGAGTACAATAGTTTAAAAAGTGAAGAGTGCTTTTGAGGAAATGTTGTTATATAGAGAATTCATTATGCAAAGCCTTCATTTTTGCTGAAAGGAAAAATCAAATACTTCTCTAAACTACAGTGATAAACTACTATGTTAACTATTAATAGGAAAATACTTAGAGCAGGATGAACAAACTTTAGACTGAATATGGCCCCATGAACATGTCTCAGAATATTTCAGATATTTAAAATGCTACCTCCTATTCAGTGTTTATGACTGTGGCATAGTATAACGCAAGTAACTTCAGTGTTTTGTGAATAAGACCAAATACAGCTCCCAACGTATTCCACAGAAAAACTCCCACTTACATTACCAAGAGCAGAAGCAGGCAGCCCTAAATTAGTAATAGCTGATGTGTCATTAGATTTATCTTCTGCAGCCTAGGACCACTTCTATGTGGCATGATTCATTGCAGGTTCCAATATAAATTATGGATCCAGGAGAAACTGGTTGTTATACATTGCAAGTTGCAATGACTGGAATTTGTGTTCTGCTCCTTTTTCTTTCTTTTAACTACGGACATCAGATTAACAGTAAAAATATTTTTTAATTTCTCATCTCCTTGTACATGTTCACCAGCATCCAGTATTCTCTCCTCCATTTCACAGAAACTTTCCCCCACCTCTCACCTCTGTACTGTAATAACCTAAAATTCAAAAATTAGATTCTCCTTTCCTCAATCTTCCCTTGTGCTTGGTTGCTGAGTTTTGTTGAAGTGTTGAATTCAACCGCAGAGCTGGCCAAGTTCGGTGCAGAGTAAAGTGATTTCCATGTTGCTCGCTATATGACTCACTGTGACAATAATGAAGTGTGGGTCAGTATGGTTTTCAGAGAGCTGACCTTGCATCAAAATCTGTTCTCATTAAGCAAAATTCCCAATGAAATTCAAAGCACAATTAATGACCACAGAATTTTGCCAAAAGCAGTAACCACTAAACTAAATGAGACAGTGTTGATTATGCAAATAAACAACCACCCTGGAAAGCTTGCCTATTGTCTGAAACAATGCATTTCTATTATTATTTATGTTATGATACTGATCAGAACTGGAGCCTTATTATGCTAGATGCTATGCAAACACAAATTACAGGATTGCAGTGTAATTTGATACAAGATACAATAAGTAACAAACCACAGACAGAGTTCTCGGGTCTGAGAGAATTTTGTGCATATCCGGTTTATTCATTATCTAACAATATTTATAGTCATTACAATTTTGTCTTTAGTAATCGAAGGACTGCTTGAAACTGAAAATAGCTAACTCAATCCTGGCAATTAAATTAAAAGCTTTGCCGTGTGAAAGCTCTTGGTATTGAAAGCATATTTATTTTGTTAAGGAAAAGGTGAAATTTTCTTGGCCTGTGAATGTAGGGCAAATAACAGATTTCAGTGGATTACACTTTCCCAGCAAAGTCTTTAGCAAAACTAGAAAATCTTACACAAAACCTTTAATTATCACTTGTAAATTATGACAGCATGCACAACTGGAGGTTACAGCTACAGTGTCGCAAAAGACGTACCACTGAAGCAACCATAAAACAGGAGAACACATAAGTTTCACCTTGGAAAGAAAGATTTAACACTTAGCATTTATGAAAAGCCAGTGCAAAAGCCACTTCCCAGTCTCTATCTCTTCTCCTCCCTGGTTTGCATATCTATCTATTTGTTTCTTCTAAAAATAATTTCTGTCTCCTTTGTGCAAGGAATCAAAAAACATGACGGGAAAATGGTTTACTGCCTATATAATAGAAACAGTTAAATTGTCTAAGTTCAAACTGTTGTTAAATGCACAAAGTAATCAGAAAAAAAAAATTTAGGAAACTACATTCCTGTAGATGCAGAAAGCTTACAATTCAGTCCCAAGACGAAGTCCACACCAGTGACAGAAACAGACAGCTAAGCTTCCCAGAAAAAACACAACCCTTGAGTGATACTCATCACAACAGTAAGTTACACAAAAGGATCTTTGATCAGAAGAATAATGTATGAAAACAATAACTTCCCTTTAAATTCGATGGGCCAGCAGAACTGACCCTTACAATATATCGTGAGCTCTGTGTTGTTGGGATCTTAAATTTTTAAGCAACACAATAAGCTAGACTGAAATGTTGTAACGGGCCTTGAGCTTTCCTTATAAAGCGTCTGTATGCTGTGCCTGGCCTGACTGTGCTACGCCCTGCCCAGTGATGGTGAATACCCATCACACGGTACATTTTTGTTATGAATAGCACTCTGGTATTTTACTCAACACCACAGTATTCATAAAAGGCCAGAGAACAGATTGGAGTTTCTCCCAGGAAATATTAGCTTCACATCTTCCTTGATGCCAGGTGTTTTTATCTTTTTGTCAGAGAATATGATGAATGTATTTGGAGCTTAAAGTACTTTTCATTCATCTCTTCTTTCTTTGGGTTCTACAGTCATAGGCAGCAAGAAGTTGGGGAATTTTGTACAGGGGCAAAAAAAACCCAACAGGAATTAATCTTCCCAAAGATTCACTTTGGTGAATGACTGTTGTAAATGCATGTCCAGCAAAACCATTACAGTTTATTAATCTGTTACCCTCTATGGATTTGTAACTTAAATCTCAAGGCTTCTTTCCTACTGGAATATTTTTTTATAGCCAGTGAGATATTGTTTTGTTTTTCCCTTCTTAGAAAAGGACCACTTTGTTAACTGTTTTAGGGTAAATTTCCAAAACAATTCATGGCAGGTATATATACTAACGCAACAACAAAGCTTAATATTAATTCATCAAGATGATGTGCTTAAGGAAGCAGAGTATGGAAACATATCTTGCAAATTATGCCTTTCCCTTCTACATTAAACACCTTTTTGGAAACGTAGCCCAGAATACTCTTTCAAAGGAAGGAGGCATCATATTTCATGTTTTCCCCAGAGTAAAAGAATCAAGTTCTAAAGCTTTTCAAGAATCGCAAACAAATAATGATTCACGGCTGCCTTTGCCTGCCATAGGTTACTGTTCTACACGAGCAGCATATCATCTTCCACCTTTAGTGCACACTACGTTACAACTGACCTTTCCTTGCATGATCACTTTTCCTATTAATGTATAAAACCCAAATGAATTAAATCCAAGCAATACTACGGTTTTGTGTATTTTTACAGAAAAACAAGCTGATATGGTTTTCCTTGTTGAAATGACAGCTAATAATTATACAGTACAATACTGTTTACAACAAGTTTAGCCATTGCATTGCACTTGCTTTTCGATGGATTAAGCTAAATGGCCAGCTACAGATTAACTTCTTAAACTCAGTCCCTCAACTTGTTTAGGAAAATCTGGAAAAAATTCCAGTTTTTTTCTCTATCATAATATGTCTTTAACATAGAAGCCTGTTATAAACAATTATGAAAACACATGCTATGGACTGTACTGGCATTCTCTTTGCTAGGTTTATGTTTACGTGTATGGTAGGGAGGGGCTATGTACAAAAAGAAAGCACTGGAAACATTTCCTGCATGCCTGGTCATTTCCAGCATCTCCTGATTCAGTGCCGCTCTGAAGTTCTCTCCAGAAATCTTTGTTGATGACCTGAGACAACTACTTTATAGGTAGCAAATGTGAGTCTTGGAGCATTTTTTAGCACTTGCTGACAGCACTTTTTCGCTGCTTCTGAAATAATACAACCCATGTTATGGCTAACTTAAAGTTTCCAAAGTTGGTTCATAAATTACTTCCAATAACACAAAGTTAAAAAGGAGAATGATAAGGTAAATTTTCCACTTATGCAATTATTCATTCTGAAAAAAGCTCATCTAGAGAGACAAAGGAGGAATTCTTAGAGAAGTTATAGGATCACCTCTTCTTCAGCACATGTCAGAGAAGAAAAAGGTTCAATGTCCAACCCTGGAAGAGAAGGGCCAGCTTCACTCTCACACATGCTACTGTAAAGCTGGAGACAGTCCAACCAAACCAAAGTGGAGAGAACCTGATGGTAGGCATACCAAGGCCCAGGTTTTTAATGGACACATACATGCATACATTAACACCATCACAAATAAAACAGTGTATCATGTTATGCAGCAGGTAGGTTTAGTGGCTATTTCACAGTTTGTGCTTTGGACTCTACTTGCAGTGAAATCAAACCTCCATCTGATGCAGAAGATCTGCTTGCTTTTGCACTGGTGTTTATCTATTTGCTTAAAGAATTCTTTCACATGGTCTCTAGACAAGGGAGTTAATACTTTAGTCAAGTCATATGTCACACTATATCTTCAGCTAAAATGCTTACTGTTGGTGTATTCCTGCTTCAATTTGCATAAACCGACATCATATACTGAAAGAGAAAGAGGGCCAATGTGCTTCTCAGAAATCAAGTAGTCATGAGACTTTACCTGCTGCTACAGATATGCACATACATACACATGTACACACATGCACACACACACACACACACACACACACAAAATAGGAAAAACAACTCAGCAATTGCAAGAGTTGCAATTTACCATGGAAGCCTCTACTTAATATTCCGCTTGATCTGCCAAGTTTATAGCCTGGCAAATCTGAATACAAATGTCGATGCAAATGAGGATTCATTATTCTTACATCGTCTTTGTGTTGAAGCTTAATGTAACTTGGTTCCTGTGGTTGCTCAGGGAATGTAGATTGCAAGACAGGAGGAAAAAAAAAACCTGATAAAAACCAGAGAAGCAAACAAGGAAAAGAAATGTAACAGAAATGGAAATAAATGGGAAAAAAATATGCTAAGGTTTCAGATTAGCAAAATGTCAAACTAATACTTTACATTCTCCCCCCATTTTCTCGCATAAGGTACATTTGCTTACCATTATCAGCAGAGAAGGAGTTAACTAACCAAGACCAGTCTCCACAGAGTTAAAACATAACAATCCTCCTTTTAATGATTATACAATATTGTGCCCATTGTAAAGTCAGTGCCCCATTTATCTGAAAATTTCAACATTCTTTCGTAATTATAGAGCTCATCGGCTGGTAGAACCTGTACATTTAGATCTGTAAGAAGATTATAAATGAATTTAAAACCACCCCACCAGTTCTGCTTCCTTCATTATAAATTACTGCTGAATAATTCAGAAACACGTTAAGAAAACTACAGTACGATTAATAAACTACACAATGAAAATCACAATAGTTTAAATTATACATTTATTGTCCCATTTATAGCCCATCACAAGCAAGGGTTGAAAATCACCAAATTATAAAAAACATGAAATGCTGCAAAATTATAATTAGATCCTCAGTGCCACAGTACATTGTTCTGATGAATCTTTTGTACGGCTAGCTTATGCTTACATATAAATACCTTCTCAGTAAATAAAAATGTACTGTAGGCTTGACTTTTAGAGAAGCTGTAAAGCTTAGCATATGCGATGATCCCAAAGTCAATGCTGTAAGGCTTGCTTCTTCATCCATAAATAAAGCACATTTGCATCCATTCAGTCAAATTAGCTCCATATAAAAAGGTGGTTATAATTAGCTCCTCTTTCAGGTTCACGGTTAAAACTCAAGCGTGCCTGCCGTCTTGATTAAATCCACCATCGTCTTCCAATAGCTAGTGCTAATTCTTCCAAGGAAATATTCAGTTGAGGTGTTATTTTATTCTGCACTGCTGTTAGTTGTCTAATTTACGCCAAGTCCCTGCAGTGCTTTCCTTAAGCCATCCTCTTTGTCTTGCCTTTGAAATTTACCAAATCTTACAAGAAATCAATACTTAATTGATTATTCACTTTTCTGCAGCTTCAAACAGCAAGCACGCATAAGAGCCTGGAGTAGTCACCCGATTTCCAATGCAGGAGGTTGCTTGGTGGCAGGGATCTGCAAGTATCCAACAGCAGGCATTCCACGGAGCTGTGCAGTGGCGTACAGTGCCAGCATCCAATAAAGAAAACGAAGATACTCTAACGAAGCAGGAAAAGTTCCCATGTGAGACAGATCCATATCAATGCTTTAAATAAAAAGCGGAGGCTCTGGCTTTCGGATACAAGAGCACCATTCTCTTTGCAGCTATCCCTCTGTTCTTTGCTTACCCTTTTCTTCCCATGGCACTGAAGTGGAATATCCAAAGTGCCACGGAACTCAGAGAACTCCACGCCGGAACAGGGGTGAGGCTTGTGCTGTACCTCTGACATAGAATAAGGATGGCAAGCACGTAACATTACGAAATGTAGGACAAATTCAGTCGAGAGAGAGAGAGGGAGAGCAAGAGACAGATGGCGGATCTGGCTAGGAGCCAAAGCCAGTGAAATGAATTACATTGCTGAATAACTGTACACCACTGATTCTGCCACTTGTTGCTGCATGGCAAAAAAGGGCCCTGACGTTGGCAGGAATCTCCTCGCATGTCATGCGTGCCGCAGAAAACTTTTCACACGTAACTCACCACGCTGACGATGACACGCTACGGCAGGGAACGTTGTGTGTGTGTGTGTGTGTGGTTGTGTGTGTGCGGGAAAGTGCGTGCGTATGTGTGAGGGAGAAAAAGAGAGAAAGCCGGAGTGCGTGTGGGGGGTGTGTGGGTATGTGTCTGCGTGCGTGGTGTGTGTGCCTGTGCGCGCGCGCGCGCGTGTGGAGGGGAAAACAATCACTGCAATCCAGCCATTTTGTTTAATGAAGAATGGAAGGCTGGCATTCAGAGACGTGGTTATGTGCCGCATATTAATGTGTGCTCTATAGACATCCTCCCCCTTTTTAAACGAGTGGCACAGGAATGAAGCCCTCTATAGAGCAGCCACCGTGGGAGCAGGAGCTCGCAAGGTAACATATCATCGCGGAACCTATGGACGTGGCACCCGCTGCTCCACAGAAGAACAAGTCGCTGTCTGGCAAGGAGGAAAAGCTGGTCCCACAGTTACAATGTTTGGGTGTTTTCGAAAAGATAGCCAGATTCAAAGCAGATTGTTCAATAAATGCTTCGTACCCAGGATGAAGGGAGACATTATGGGATGCCCAGGGGGCTTTGGAAATCAAATACAATGTTTGAGTAGCACAATTTGAGGTACATTATAAAAAAGCAATTTGAATTGCCAATGAGGCGACACATATCTGCATGCTAATTAGACCTGTGTCAAGCTTAGTCTGCCGGGTTGTGTTGATGGCTAGGAATGCGCTTGTAGCTCTGCTGAGAGATTGTTTCTGCATAAATTATCAGCTTTGTCCTACTGATCATTTTTTGCAAACAAACATGAAATGCAAGATCAAAAGGCAATTCTGAAATTAAAATTATTGATTGATAAAGCCTAGATTTCAGAATCTAATTAGAGGAGGCACAAACAAAAGCTGATATTATTACAGATTGTGCCTGAGCTAGCAGCCAGATTGTGCAAGGTTTGTAATTTATCTTTGTTTATGCAGCCAGGATATTAAAAATGTAATTAAAATGGTAAAATGATCTGATCAGAAATAGCCACCTAGTGGCAAGTATATTATTTTAAATGGATTATAAAAGCATTGATTTGTGCAAATAAAAGGTTTTTTTCATGACAAACATAGCAGCTCATTGAAACTTGCTGAGCGATTTGTCTTTTGCTAATAAGTTGTCTTTTGTGTTTTGTTCCATAGATAAGCAACATCATTTATAACCCTCATTTGCACACTAATAAACATTCTGTTATTACAGGTGGTGTTGGGAACATCTTTCATAAATTATGGCATATGAAAATGGAAGGCACAAATAAACCCTTTTCTAGACATGCACTAGATATGTTTTGTAAAATTAGAATATTCATCTGACAGCAGCAGGAGAAGTTGCTTATTAACTCACTCTATTGTTCTGTTTAAGCCATGAAATGGTAAAAACACTATCAATATGTAATTCAGCTTCTTGCCTCTCTTGGTTGCTTAAAAATGCTATACAAAACACAGAGGGCCCAATTTACTAAGTCTGTTCAAGGTAATAAAGAGGTCTTTGTGATTTATACATTGTTTTTACCCTCATTTAGCAACTTTCTAAAGTTGGCAAGTAGATTAGGTATTTAAAGAACAGACTGTTTAATTGCACACAATATAGAAATGAGTTTTGAAATTTCTCTGCCATCATGAGCTATGGACAGTAAAACTGTCAAAGGAAGCTTTGTCATATGTTAATGAAGCTACACTATGAAAAAAAACAAACTATAAGCAATTTTTCAAGAAAATATAGTCAGAAGCTTGTAAGTTCATGAGCAGAGCTTAACTCATGTATTTCCTTTTATTTCAGATTTCCACAAGAAACCACTATGGAAATACTCAATTCCTCTTTAAGAAATTCACAATTTAGGGTCCTGTCAGCAGCTCTGGGGTCTTTTGTTACGTGCACTTAAAATGCCAGATTAAATATTAATATGTGGTTAGAGTTGTGCTATTTTGCAAGCCCTGAAACCCTATTAGTAAATCATGATCTGGTGACTGATGCAAGAAATTTCAAGGCACCAAGAGTGCAGATTGCCCATCAATCTGATGGATCACTAATTTTTAGTAAATCAGGCCCTTGGACTTTTAGCTGTAAGCAGATGTATGTTTCATTGTGACGGGAAAAGCAGTCCAACTAACAGAGCAATTTTCTGCACTGAATGTGTACCGTAACAGGCAGAGTTGTTTTGCATAATCAGTAAGTTATTTGAATACAAGTGTTCATTTAACAGGCTGTGCATGAGTGATGCTGTTCTTGAAAAAAAACAAACCACATTTTAAGCTAGAAGAGAAAGCTGCATTATTTTATAGAATAGTACCAGGATTTCAAAACGGATCCTAAGCGTGGCAGAGATCCAGAAGGATGCCAAAGAAGAATGCTCAGGGAGAAGTAGTGTCACACCTTCCCAGCCCACCCGAGGAGCTGCATTCCTTCAATAGGCTTCATCACCCGCTGACTGTAGGTCATGCATGCAAAGCTTTTAGGTGGGGTGAGGAAGTATCGGGAAGGATCCTGAAGGATTTGAAAATGGAACCAGAAAGGAGGAGTGAGAAACAATCTGTGTGAAAATACTGAAAATACTTTTAGATAATAAGTTACTGCTGTAGAGAAGAAAGATCCTTCCTGACGTATGGCACGCTTTCATACGTGGCTAAGTTCCAGCCGTTCTAACCTCTTGAGAAAAAAAACAACCAACCCCCAACAACAAACCACACCCTCTTTATTGGCAATCTTTATTTCATACAGATGAATCTTGGCTTCTAGTTTCTTATAATATGGATTTAAGCAGCTGATTTAAGTATTTACTAATTATAAAGTGTTTCGTGTGTACAGATACCAGAACAGCACATATTGCCTCCCATTTAATATCTATCATTTTTGCTTTTATAGCTCCTCTCTCTCACTTTTTAGCAGTCTGCTGACACTCATGTGGAAATTACTTTTAGAAAGCGATCTCTTCACACCTCCTCTGCCAGTGCTGCTTGACCGACATTGGGAAGTCCAGGTCTGAAAGACTGATAAGTCTTAGAATCATAGAGTCATAGAATCATTGCCTTGGAAGGGACCATTAAAGGCCATGTACTCCAACCAACCCACAGTAAGCAGGGACATTCTTCAACTAGATCAGGCGGCTCAGAGCCTCATCCAACCTGACATTGAATGTTTCCAGGGGTGGGGCGTCTACCAGCTCTCGGGCCAACCTGTGCCAGTGTTTCCCCATCTTCATTGTGAAAAACATCTTCCTCATAGCTAGTCGAAATCTGCCCTCTTGTAGTTTAAAACCATTGCCCCTTGTCCTATTGCAACAGGCCCTGCTAAAAAGTCTGTCCTCATCTTTCTTATAAGCCTCCTCTAAGTACTGGAAGGCTGCAATAAGGTCTTCCCAGAGCCTTCTCTTCTCCAGGCTGAACAACCCCAGCTCTCTCAGCCTTTCTTCATAGGAGAGGTGTTCCATTGCTCTCATCATTTTTGTGGCCTTCCTCTACATCTGCTCCAACAGGTCCATGAATTTGCTGTGCTGAGGGCTACAGAGCTGGACGCCAGTACTCCAGGTGGGGTCTCACCAGAGTGGATCAGAGGGGCAGAATCACCTCTCTCAACCTGCTGGCTACGCTTCTTTGGATGCAGCCCAGGATACGGTTGGTCTTCTGGGCTGCGAGCACACATTGCCAGCTCATGTCCAGCTTTTCATCCCCCAGTACCCCCAGTGCTTCTCAGTGGGGCTGCTGTCAATCCCTTCATCCCCCAGTCTGTCTTGATACTGGGAGTTGCCTCGACCCAGGTGCAGGACCCTGCACTTGGCCTTTTTGAACCTCACGAGGTTGACACAGACCCATTCCTTGAGCTTGTCCAGGTTCCCTCTGGATGATGTCCTGTCCCTCAGGCATATCAACTGCACCACTCAGCTTGGCTTCATCTGCAAAATTGTTGAGGGTGTACTTGATCGCACTATGTCATTGGTGAAGATATTAAAGAGTATTGGTCCCAGTATGGACCCCTGAGAGACAACGCTCGTCACCGATCTCCATCTGGACATTGAGCCATTGACCAGTACCCTCTGTATGCGACCATCCAACCAATTCCTCATCCACCCATCAGTCCACTCATCAAATCCATTTCTCTCCAATTGAGAGAGAAGGATGTTGTGGGGGACCACATCAAAGAAGGCCTTTCAGAAGTCCAGACAGATGTCATCTATCTAGTGGTAGCTCTTCCCTTGTCCACTGATGTGGTCACTCCATCCTAGAAGGTCACTAGGTTGGTCAGACAGGACTTGCCCTTGGTCAAGCCATGCTGGCTGCCTTGAATCACCCCCCTGTTCTCCATGTGCCTTAGCATAGCTTCTAGGAGGATCAGTTCCATGATCTTTCCAGGCACAGAGGTGAGGCTGATGGGTAGGTAGTTCCCAGGGTACTCCTTGCTAACCTTTTTAAAAATGGGTGCAATGTTTCCCTTTTTCCAGTCCCCAGGGACTTCACCTGACTGCCAGGACTTTTCAGATGTCATGGAGAGTGGCTTGGCAACTACATCAGCCAATTCCCTGAGGACTCTGGGATGCATCTCATGAGGTCCCATAGACTTTTGCATGTTCAGGTTCCTCAGGTGGTCTTGAACCTAATCTTCTCTTACAGTGGGAGGGACTTTGCTCCTCCAGTCCCCATCTTGCACTCCATCCACTTGAAAGGTGTGGGAAGAGAGACTGCTAGTGAAGACTGAGGCAAAAAAGCCATTTAGTACCTCAGTTTTCTCTTCATCTGTTGTCACCATTTACCAGTCTTGCTCATCAAGGGGGGTATGCATTCTTCGACCTCCCTTTTCTGGCTGACATACCTGTAGAAGCCCTTCTTATTATTCTTTGCATCCCTTGCCAAGTTCAGCTCCAGCCGTGCCTTGGCGTTCCTGACCCCATCTCTACACAACCAGGCAGTGTCCCTGTACTCATCCCAGGATACCTGTCCCTGCTTCCACTGCCTGTACATTTCCTTCTTGCCCTTTAGTTTGGCCAGCAGGTCCCCACTCAGCCATGCCCAACCTCTCACTTTCCTTTCCTGATTTCTTACACCTGGGGATCAAGAGCTCTTGTGCTCTGTGGAAATCATCCTTAAAGATCTCCCAGCTCTGTTCTGCTCCTGCTTCTGTATGACCACTGCAGCCCAGGCTGCCTCCAATCTTGACGTCACTAATTAGCTCACATGCCTTAGTGACCAACAGGTCCAGTATGGCATCCCCTCTGGTAGGACTGTCTGTTATGTAGCACAGGAAGTTATCCTGCATGCACTCCAAGAGTCTCCTAGATTGCCTACAGCTCGCCATGCTATTTTTCCAGCAAATGTCAGGGTGGTTGAAGTCCCCCAGTAGGACGAGAGCCTGCGAGCATGATGCCTCCTGTAGCTGGAGTGAGAAGGCTTCATCAATGGGTCTCCCCTTGATTGAGTGGCCTGTAGTAGACACCAGCCACAAGGTTCCCCTTGCTGCCTTGGTCCCTGATTCTTACCCATAAGCTTTTGACCTGTTTGTGGCTATTCCTGAGACAACTCTTTGCACTCTATCCATTTCTTGACATAGAGGGCAACGCCTCCACCCTTTCTTCCTCACCTGTCCCTTCTGAAAAGCCTGTAGCCATCGATAGCCACACTCCAGTCGTGAGATTTCTCCCACCAAGCACCAAGATTCAGTAAGGGCAAATGTATGAATGTATCTGTATCTTTCTCAGATCACCCTCTTCAAAACTTCTATACACTCTGCTCAAAAGAAATTCCTCTAATCTTAATCTAAAAATAAAATGAAATTAATAAATTCAGGTTTTATTTTTTAGCAGAAGTCTACAAATATAAGCCTTTACAATCAATATATTGAACGTACAACATGCAGTATACATTTAAAAAAAAATAAAAATTACAATGTGCAATGATTCAGGACTTTCCGAACCTGCTGAATAGTCTAAGAAAGAGGGATGAGGTAGTGTCATTTTTACACCAGGTGGTCATTTTTGCTCTTTTCAAATACTAAATCTTTTCTTTTATTTAAAGAAAGTGATCCAAATCAATAGGCCTTCTGGTATTGACATTGCAAAGTAATATGCAACAACACCAACCATTCTGAAACATTCCAGCGGGCTTTTAACACAAGCAAGAGTCTGCTGGGAGCAGCTTCCCTGGCTGAGGGACATGGAGGGTGTTCTAATTTCCACTAAGCCCCGATCAATGGGAATTTATTACCACTTAGACAAATAGAAAGCCAGACTGTTTGCGCAAAACCAAACCAGCTTGGATATATGGCCCACATCAGAAAGATACACAAATATTAGAAGCAAAGCAAAATAATAAAACAGTATGTGGATATCTTTTTAGCCTTTCCTTTCCACAAAGTTAATACTTTGCTACTACATCCTGTGAAAACACAAACGCTGACAGAATAAAGTTCACATGTATTTAATGACGTTCCAGAGTAATGTACGTATCATTGTTTCTGAACTGTAGTTCCTATTGTGCTCCGTGTCATACTCATGTGTTTACCAAATGTCAGAAACCTCCTTTACAGGCTATTAATACTATTGTGGTCCCTCCAACATGCACACAAATACACCCACTCCTCTCACCACACACACTTTCTCAGTGTCCATCAATATGTTACAAAGTCTGTGTTTCATTACCATATCATATGGAGTATTGATTCCTGTTCCAAGCTAAATAATGTTGTTTTTTAAAAGATCTTTTACCCTTTAAGTGGGGTTTGCTAGCCGAACCGCAGACTAGTAACAAAGACGTATTATAGTATTTGATACCATATATACTTTGGCAAACACCGAAACCAGTAACTTAGGCAGAAATTTCAATGCTTAATTCAAGTTTTACAAACAGGAAAATTGTGCACAAGATCCAGTTACATACATTCCATGTTAAAAAGGGAAACATTCCTAATAGACCTTTCAACATAATAAGATTCAGGCCTTAGCAGTAAAGAAAATTATTACAAGTTTTATTAGGCTTCAACTAGTTTCCATACCAGATCTAAAAAGTCACCTTGCACCTATATAAAGAGGATTATTTATGTAATTATCTGTACATGTGTCCTCATCAGCCACTGTATACAATCACTTCATGGCATTCAGATTCAGCACAAAAACATCAAGGCCTAAGTACAAATATTATTACTATAATGGGTTTTCATTTCTAGAGGTCATCAGGGGAAGGGATTAATTTTGCTTGCTTTATTGTACACACAGAACAGCACACAGGGTCATATTACAATGCCTCTATCTGGAAAATCACATTCAGCTGTAATGAGAAAGGCACTTCTTAAAACAATTTTACAATTTTGGGTGTATTAGCTGTATTTTATTTCATTTCTATATTGCTTTCCTTTATGCACATTTATTTTAGATACCATTAATTGATTGTTAGTGATATTTACAATGATAATTTTAGATGTCTTTTTTGATTTTTGACAAACTGCTTGCATTTCCTTTTCAAGATTCCTTTCATGGGTACTGATATGGAAACATTTTGTATCTCTCTTGCTATAGACATTTTTTCAGAATTGTATAGAGAGCTTGTGTTAACCGTGACAAAAGTACGCCAAATACATTGCATTTCCTTACAATTTTTATATATCGTACATAAAATGGTGTCTGTCTAATAAATTACACACACAGTTCTATTTATCCCTTGCTTCCTCAGAGAACGTCTCGTTATGAGATATTATTTAAATGAGACAACTGCATTCTCATCTATGCTGCATGAAACTAATATTCTGCTACCCAAGGAACATCATTCTTGTTCACATCAGATGACGTTGTGAAGCAGGCTTTGTATAGGCAGGGTCAGAGGTAGCAGAAAAGCAAACCCAAAAGATCACATCACACAATGTCCAAATATATACATCTGTACACAATATCTATTTAATGAGTATGAAATTAACAGTCACATTTTAGCCCACAACAGATGATTTTTTAGTCCATTTTCAACCAGTTTAAAAACTGTACTAGTGAAAGTTCAACAGAGCCAGGACAGGCTGCAGAATCCCAACAGGACAAGCTGAGATAAGAAAAAGAGAAAATGCATTTTTAAATAAAATATGGAGAAAAGTGAGATGAAAAGCAAAACCAGAAATTAAATAGAACCATTGAACAAAGACACAAACACTGGAACTAAAATAAAGAAGGAAAAATTTCATGCTTATAGCATTTCTTATATGCCTTAGAGAAATTATTCAGTTGCACAGGCAAAACTTGTTCTTCTTTTTCGATGGCTGATAAAACCTAGATTTTGCTCAAGTGAGAAAACTTGTTTTCCCTAGGTTTCCTTGATATGGATAAAAGAAACAGGGTTTAAACTACTGGAAAAAAAAGATTGACCAACCTGAAGAAGTCCCCTGAATATTCTCAGTCTTAACATTAATATTCTTCTGATTTATTTTGCCTTGGCAAAGCAGCTGAGAAGCAGCAGTGTCTGGAGACATTATGATTTCAGAGGCCAAGACTATCCATAAACCTTACAAAAGCACTGGAGAACTGCACAGAGCAATGACATTATAGGCAAGATAAAACACATGCTTCCTTTCCCTAATGCACACTCTTTCTGGCGCTGCAGATTGGCAATAAGCTTGTTCTCCCAGACACTGTCTTGTTGGAGCACTGAAGACTATTCTTGGCACTTGAGGAACACATGTGCAAGCATGTTGGCCACTGAAATTATGAGCATAACTGAAGGAATGATATGTCCTTTCCCATTCTAGCAAGGATGTCTCAGGGACTCTATTGACTTCATGCATTGAGACTGTTCTCACTCCAGCAAAGATCCATTAAACATACAACATTTTTTTTTTGCCAGAATATAGCCAGAGAAAATTCTCATTTCTATGTGAGAGCACATATTGCATAAGAGGTACACAAACATGTACCTCGGGGGTACCTGCTTTCAGTCATAACTGTAATTCATTCAGAACTTGCAGACTACGTATTTGTCTCTACCTTTTTGAGAGAATATATAATAGAAATACAGTTTGCTGTGGAACAATATAGGTTTAAGACTGTTAAGTCTTTGTATTTTCCTGTGCATAACAGGCACAGGAAGGAAAAGATGATAAATAATTGCATTCTGCATTCATGTAAAACTTTAAAGGCTCAAATTTTTCTTAAACGTTCATAGATCAAATACTGACATGAAAGTAAATTATATTAACCCATTGTAAAGAACCTCACAAACACTCCCTTGCTTCTCCATCCAGACATATTTAACACTGAGGGAAGAAACAAATATTGATACACTAGAAATGTAAATTTACTGCAGAATATGCATTTTTCTTCACTGGAGTGTTTATATACAATCACACATATGCACACAGAGAGCATCCATATGACCCTTACCTTTCTTGTTTTTTAAAATATTGTTCTTTAAAATTCAAGATAAGTTTCTGAATAAATCAAAATCAAAAACATTTAAGATGCTAGCTGAATCAGAAAAAGAAATACGATACAAAGAAGTAGAATTAATCCAGAAGTTTTAAAAAATACTTAACTATACCATTTTTCCAAGCCAAAGGGATTGGTTTCTATTTTTCTGGATACTCAAAAGAGCCACTTCAAATTTAAAAGGTCGGATCCCACTTGACTCTCTCTCTTTCTAAGTATAATAGCATCCTGGCACCTGTCCTCAGCCTCACACTGAGAGCCCAGACAACTTCACACTAACTCAGAAGAACATTCCTACGGGCTGTAGGTTACCAGTTCCCCTGTTGTTGATTCTTTTAAGCCAGGACTTTACTCTCCCCATTCAAGATGGTTATTATTCTTGGATGGCTTAGTGGAATTGTGTCCTTTCTTAATTAGGAATTCTACACTTACTGGGACTGGAAGGGACATTCCCATGAAGAATTTTTTATGTTATGATCAAAACAAGAAATAAAAAAAAAAAGCTTCTGAACAGTACTATCCAAACACAGCCCTGGGCAAGGAAGTCTATACAGTGCAAGGCTGTGAGAATATATGAAGACCCAACACCCCCCAGGACGTGCTGGTTTAGACTTCATTGTGGCTACCCAGGAGGAGACACCAAGGCCAACTGACACAGGCCCCACACTCATACAACTAAACTTTTTCACCCTCCAGAACATGGTGGCTGCACTCAATGTGTCTGTTCAAGATTTTCTCTGGCTCAGACTAACTCCTGAACTCCATCCAGAAATTAGTCAGCCGAAGGCTAGCTGGCACAGGCCAAAATCATGCTGAGGAACACACTAACACTTTAACAGTAGAAAGGATAGTATTCCAGATCTCAGGAATGTTCCTAGGCTGTGTTTAATTTTAGGCTATGCATTTAGCCTGTAAGTATTTCCATTAATGAAAGTAAGCTTTGGACTAGGTCCTTAGAGGGCCAGTGGCATTTGAAGGATGGGAGCGGGATACAATCAATTTAAATATGCATTTGCAAATTTACAAAATATTATAAACATGTAAGGTAGTGCATCTATCTTCATCAGATTCTAAAGCTGTAAATACCAGATGTCATTTATAGATTAAATGATTTTCCTAAATCTAATTTTATATTAATACAAACCATTTGTCAATTCAACACGAAGGTTTCTATTTTAAACATTCAAAACTCATGGAATGCAAATGTTAGGGCTATCCCAGTGATTCATTGTGTGAAACATAAATTAAGGTATAAACTGAACAGAAAAATTAGTTTGCGTGAGAGTTGTTGAAACAGGTCTGTAACTGACCTGTTCATGGCATTTTCACCTCTGCTTGTTTTTTAAGATCCTTCCTTCTACAGAAAATCCTCTCAAAAGCCCACAGCTCCAATATTCTGATCTCCTGAACATGCAAAGATTTAACTGACAGTAAACAAAAATTCAGCATGTATGAGAGGGCTTTGACATGTGAATTCATAAGGAAAAAAAAAAAATTATGTGCAGTTTAAGATTGACTTTATCTGTTCCTGCTTGCTTTCAGTAGTGATAGTTTCCAAATCACGGAATGGTTAAACACTCTGTCCTTTTGTTTTCATTATCATTCAGAGACTGATCCTTTCAGAAGATCTTCAAAGTAACTGGCAAAGATAACAACATTGTCAACAAGTATTTAGAGAAATTAAAGGAAATCATATCAACTTTAGAAAAAAAGTTGCAAACACATGGATGATTCTTTTTTCATCATGCTACAGGAGAAGTTATCATGGAGAGTAACATTATGGAAACAGATTTGAACACTTGTATTTGATGCTACTATTTTCAAATTAGAAACTTTATAATGTCATTAAGTCTTTGATAAGATTTTCAAATCATAAAATATAGTTGTTCAAGAGCAGAGGTTTACCAACCTATCTTTCTCAGAATCCCTAATTTGGGGCTCCTAAAGGAATTGTCAATACAGCTGGCAATTAAAAAGGAATAACTCAGTTCAAAGTGACCCTTGTCATGTTCAGTCTGCATATCTGGGGCTTGACTAAGGCAACTGAACTGTCAGACATAAGGCATTGAAGCCACCTCTGTCTCTGCCCCTGAGGCCATCGTGGATAGTCAGCTCCATGGAGTTGTCTTCCATTTCCTTCTGTTCTATGTTAAAGCAATTAAACACAGGAACCCTCCTCACTACCAGGATTTTCCTTCTTCACTAGTCAGCATCAGCACTTCAAGAACTCATTCTTCTCTTGAGAATGACTCCTGATTTTGAAGCCAGACTAGACCCATTGCTTTTTCCATGTTTAACACAAAGGTCTTGTTTACTTATGTGTAAGTACATTGAATACATGCAAAGAGCAATGCTGGCAACACACTCCCTAGATTGGATTCTGCTATTTTAGTGTACAGTGGAAGAAGAGTTCTTCTGTTATAGTAGCTCCTTGATTTGAATACGGTATTCTAGCAAAATAATCCATATTTTCTGGATTTTGCAAGCGTAGTTATGGAAGGAGAATGAACATAATACAGATAAATGTAAAGTGAAGACACAGGATACAAAGCAGAACAGAGTGATCTTGATCAACATCCATGAGAGAGACCCTCTGAGCTAAGCACTGACTGCAATAGACTTGGAGATAAAATGTATGAATTTCTTAGTTTTGTGTGTACATAGAAACATATTTTCAACATTTATAATTACAGTACTTAACGCAGGTATCAAAGTCTGTCACTGAAATTTAGAGTTAAAACCCTTTGGTTTGTTCTCACTGAAGCTGCAGTTTGATGAGATAAACTGTGTTTACTTACTGATAAATGGGATGAACACTCCGGACTTCAATATTTTTCAAAATAAGCATATATTGCTTCCCTGTTCATATTAACATATTCTAACATTTGGAGTACTTACACAGGGCTTAAATATCAGTAATGCATGCATCCAAGATTTAGGGTATTCTGTTGACTTTTTAAAATACGAAGCCAAGCATAACCAGGTTTTCGTGGTGCAGATATTTATCCTGTGGGATATTCCCACAGGTCAAAAAACGTAAAAATCCCCCAAACCAAAAACTGAAACATAAAAGCAAGAGGCAGGAGAGGCATCTAAATATTTCTGCCTTGAAGAAAGAATGTGTTGTGTCACATACCCTCATATATGATCTATTCACTTTGTATGAAAACTCTAATTTTTAAAATGTCTATATTAAAATACAACAGAAGATACCATAAGAAATCAAGGTGTAAACTACCACCTGATTCAAAGAGTGATATAAATACCTTTATATTTTCATTCATAAAAATATCAGAACAAGAGATAATAAAACCTCATCAGTGTACAATGCTTTGTATTGTGTCTCAAATGACTTTCACAGCAAGAAACTTGCCCTACCCATATCCAAGTTTCTGTGGTGCTTCTAAGCAAAAGGACATATAAAATCAAATAATTCCTACCACAACATTACATAATTTATTCTCAATTATACCTTGTGAATGATTTTAAATATTCAATTAAGCTGTATTTGAATTTTGCCAAAGATTATTTCAGTTCTTATCACCTTTGGATGCCTGTTCAAAATGCTTACTGCTAAGGCATTAAATGTACCCTCCCAGATTGTCACACTGACTGTAGGGTAAATGAGTCTATGATGATTTCTCCCTCCAAGGCTTGGAATATTAAATTAAAATCTGAAAGAAACAACAACATTGTTTTCATATAACCAGGGGCCTCTTCAAACATAAAATACATTTGCATATTTCTAGACTCACTGAGGAGGAAGTAAGTTGACTTATTCACATAAAAGCTGCAGACATGTATTCTTATATTCTGTCAAGATACAAATCAGAAAATTTGCCTAAAGGCAAATTGGATTTTATCTATCCATAACATTAATATAAAACAAATCTACATAGCTTTTTATTGATATTACAATCTGGTTTTCTTACTTCTAAATTTAAACAACCTTTCATCTGATGGCACATTGGAGAATTTTTGATTCTTTGTTCTTCTATTCCTTAAGTACAATATATTCAGTGGAGTTCTTACCTTTTAAAATTATACTTGCTTCTAATTAACAGGATTTCAACACAAAATTGCTCAAAAGTAACTAGACTCTGTTGATCAAACCCTTAAGTCATGACTTAAGTATGTATTTCAGTGGAGGGCTTGCTTTTTTTTTTCCCCCCAAGTAAGGACTGCAGAAGTGTTTGAGGTTTGTTTTGAAATTAATAGCTAACAGTTTTCTTGTTCATTAGAAAAAGCTTTCTTTTTAAAATTTCCTACATAAATAATCTGAATCCTTCCCTGCCATGGCCAATGAATTAGAACCATGTTGTAACATTGCATCATCTATATAGTTGTAAAATAGATTTAATACAATAAAGAATAAATCATTGACAAATAAATTCAATAAACATGGTCTGAAGACTCAGTCTTGGCGGACATCACAGTCCATTTCAGCCAAGCCAGATTCCTTGCCCTGTACAACAAATCTGCGTGCTCTTCTTGTTAAACAGTCATGAATCTGAGTTAAGTGACTTATCCTCAAGAGCATCATAGTCTTATCTCCTCTAATCAGCATTCTAGAGTCAATCAAATCAAATGCTTCTGTGAATATTACAAAATACAGTATTGATTCTATTCAATGTCTGATCATTGGCAACATTACTGTTAAAATGCCAGATGCCAAAAAATATTCTTGGCACAGTCAGGAAAAAATGAAAGTTACAGTTCTAAAGACTTGGATTGACATTCCACCAATTAGAGGGATAGGAAGAGAAAAAGCCAAGATATTTTTAATTCTCTTACCTTCTGATAAGTAACTAAAACTAACTGAAGTTACTGAAAATCAGCTCAGACATGGCCTTCTGGGAGTTGATTGTAACATCAGACATCACCTGGCATAAGGTGAAATTCTTCGCGTTGACCCTTACTTTGCCATAGCTAAAAACGAGTTCACTCTTTCTTTCAGAAAGTGTTTCAACATTCCTGACTGGCTGCCCTGAATGAGAAAGAACATGAGTTCTCCTAACAGCTACCAGTTTTTTTGCCATGACTGTACTACAGAAAGGGTGAAGGCAATGCCTTTATCTTTCTTTCTGGCTGAAATCACAATCAGATAAGTTTCTACTTGGCCAAACTAGGAAGAAAGGAAGGCAGAAATTTTTTTACTCTGCACTGCAGGGAGTAGGCAGACTTTAGATGTAACGAAGAGATTTCCAAGTAACTTTTCGTAGCATTTTTCATTTTTCTCTAAGTCACAGTTTATATTTTTTATTACACATGAAACTATCTCACCTAGAAAAGAATCACTTGAAAATTATCCTTAGTTTGGGGTGATTCCGTGTACAACAGTTCAACTACAGCTAAAGTGGTCATAGCTTCAATTCCTGAAGTTGGAAGGCCTGATGAAAACCATGGATTGTACAGTATCCAAAAGAGGTTAAGAAAAATCACATTTATGGGTTACATAAGTAGATTTCAGTAATTTTATTTTGTAAAGAAGAAGTATAATGGAGAAATCTACCTGCATTAAAATCCCTGTCCTTGAGAACAGAGGTTAATTTTGTCCCTTTACAGTATTTCAGTGATGCACTTTTAGCTTTTATTTTGTTTTATATGTGGAGAGTTTTTTAAAATCCCTGTCCTGAAAGTAATCAAAACCATAATCAAGTTCATTTTTATAAAAAAAAGCATATTTTTTGTTTATTTGTTCTTAAAGGAAACAATGACTGTGGCAAAATGTCTGAAAATGTCATCAAAGTTTACCTGACAGCAGAATGTTCCCCTTCAGCTGTCTGAAAGGTCCTGGAAATCTATACATTACTTCTAATGGATCCACAAAAGTGTAACTAAGAAAATAAGCTTTAGAAAATAAGCTTTGACCCTCATACAGGATTGAAAAACAGAGTAAAAGATTTGCAGATCTACTACATTATGAGGAGAGTGTAGAAGTCAGGTAGAATATCTTAATGCCTTAAATGACAGTAGACATACATATGGGCAAATAAATTGTGCCATCTTGTCAAAAGACCCAAAATTCACTATAAAACAGCTCACAATATTATTTAGAGGTTTGCTGTTTAAAGAAAAACTTAGCAAATAAAAAGAATGTCAAAATATTTACTGTTAATTCACTTTTTTCTACTGTCTCATTTTGCACCCTTCATCATGCACACCTGACATTCTACCATGAGGTATGAAGCTCTTCTCATTCACTGTATATGGAGGTTGAGCACCTTGGCCAAATTTTGGGCCTTAGAATTTTTACCACTTTATTCTGTTTTTGTAATATACAGATGCACGACTGAAAACAAACACTAAATAATAGGATTCTCATGTTGAATGTGTTTGATTTGTTACATTAATTAACTAATTAAAATATTCAGAATAAGTATTCAATGGTCTAAGCTAAACACATTTACATTGTTTGAGGAATCTGATCTTTAAAAAGCAAACTGAAGAAAAATTGAACATATATTGACAAATAGTGAATCAGGAAATGGCCACCCTGCCTGTGAGTTTATCAGATTCAAGGGCCTGCAGCAGAAAGTCATGGTAACTTTCTACGGACTAGTTTATGCCGTGAAATCTGTATTCACATAGCTGAACAAGACTGACAATATATCAATGAACTCTCCAATATATTGCTAAGTGTAAGTGAGTTTAAACCAAGTTTGAATAAAGTTAGGAAATTGTCTGACTAACGATGAAAAGGGAAGTTCGTAGTCTATGTTAACATCTGATTTTCTTTAGAGGTACATCTTGGAAAAACAATATCATACTCTGCAACAGTGTGAACTTTTGGACCACAGCTTCTTTGCTAACACTTACTAGTTTGACAAAGGGTGGTCTTGGATCAACAGCTAAATTCAGGGTTTTGCCATGGCACTAAAATACAGTATTCCACAGTGAGAGTTCCTATGTTTTATATCTCTAAATCCACTCAACTCAGTTATACACCATTTTACCACATCAGCAAAAGAAAATATTTGGAGTTGACTGTATGCAGTACCAAATATTACTATTATTTTTATAACGTATACTTTCAAGCAGATACCATCCTCAGATATGAATCTGCAGCTGAAAATACCTTCTGAGAAAGCACAAACTGGATTTTTAAGGTTATGAAGTAATGTATTCCACATATCTGAGGCTCAGATATAGCTGTGTTGTTTTTTTTTTTTTTACTTTGGATAATAATCACCAGTACAATGTTCTGTCCATAAAGATCTGTTAAAAATTTACCAGGCTTTGATATTCATTATCATAGTCTTTCAAAAGAAACCTCAAATTTTAAAATGCAGCTAGATGCGTACTGGCAATATATCACTCTGTTCTAGTAAACACATATATTTTATTTTATTTTTTAGATTAGTTTCATCTTGAAAATTACAAATTGGATTAGGAGGTTTGATATGATTGGAAAACAGATTGACAGTCTACTTAGCATTTTTATTAGTCGTGTAGATTATCTATAGGCTATAGATGACCTCAGTCAACTTAACATGCTTTAGGCAGCCAGACACAAGGCAACATCAGCCAATCATAAAAACATGTACTTGATTATTAGGTCTCAGGATGTGTCAGATCAATACACTGTATCACCTTCAAGGCTAGATATAAGAAGGCGTCTGCATCTTTTCTAACTTAGGAGGCTGAAGAAAAAATGCTAAAATAAAAAACAATTTAATAAGTTCTGTTTAATACAGGTACCTATATTATTGTTGTTTCAGGTTTTTGATATAATTATCTCAGTTTTTACTCTTTGAATCTCTTTGAAACTCAAGGAAATATAGGTCATAAATGTATTGAATAAAAACTTAATTGTTTCTTTCACCTTGTTTCTACCATCTCTTTGTCACTACTATATATGTACCCAGCATTAAGAGGTCTCTTCTGCTTCTGATTGCAGCAACAAAGGGTTTAATATAACCAACGTACAATAATACATCAGAGGACTGTTTGTAATCATGTTTAACTGATGCCATCACACTTTGTGATCTAAAGTTTAAGGGAAAAATATGTAAGGCAGAGACTGTGGTTACGCTGTACTTGCAATATTTAACTGAAGTACCCACATCAGTAAAAATATAGAGAGGGAACAATTCTTCAAAACTATTCCTTTTCTGCAATTCCTTGGTTCATGGGTAATTCTACAGCTGGCCTTCACAACGACTTGTCTATCAAGTTCACCCTGTTGTCTGCTGACTTTTCTATCACATTTAACTTATTTAGGAAAACAGGGAACCAAGACTCTTGGTTCTTTCTCTAATTAGCTCAAGCAAAGAAGTAGAAAATGTAAAGTGTCATTAACTTCTATGGAGCTGGACCCATGCTTAAGGGAGTTACTCAGAAGCAGAATCTACATACTGTTCTGAAACAGCATAGTTCAAATTACAGTTCCTCTACAGGCTTGACAGTATTAAGCCTATCTCTTACAGTTACCAAAGCAGAGTGAAGAGACACCAATCCTTCTTTAAGGATTTACCTTACAGGAAAACATAATCTTTGCATGCTTTGGCTGTGTCTACGGACTGGATCTCAAATGTTTCACCACAAAGAGTGCTTCCACATGACTGCACTATATTGCCCATGGATGAACTGCAACCTTGAAGCTGTAATAAAAACAAAACAAGACACATCTGTCACCTAGTCATGATCATAATATGAAAGGCTACTCTATCACATCATTAACACAAACGTTCACAGCCCAGAAGGCCAACTGTACCCTGGGCTGCATCAAAAGAAGCGTGACCAGCAGGACAGGTGAGCTGATTTTGCCCCTCTACTCTACTCTGGTCAAACCCCACTGGGAGTCCTGCGTCCAGTTCTGGAGCCCTCAGCACAGGAAAGACATGGACCTGTTGGAGCGGGTCCAGAGGAGGCCACAAAAATGATCAGAGCAATGGAACACCTCTCCTAGGACGACAGACTGAGACGGTTGGGGTTGTTGAGCCTGGAGAAGAGAATTTTCCTTGGGAGACCTTCTTGCAGCCTTCCAGTACTTAGAGGAGGCTTACAAGAAAGCCGGGGACAGACATTTATGGATAGAGGAAGAAAGAAAGATAGGGACAGATTTTTTAGCGGGAACTGTTGCAATAGGACAAGGGGTAATGGTTTTAAAGTAAAAGAGGGCAGATTTAGACTAGATATAAGGAAGAAATTTTTCACAATGATGGTGGTGAAACACTGGCACAAGACGCCTATAGAGGTGGTAGATGCCCCATCCCTGGAAACGTTCAAGGTCAGGTTGGATGAGGCTCTGAGCCACCTGATCTAGTTGAAGATGTTCCTGTTCATTGCAGGGGCTTTGGACTAGATGACCTTTAATGATCCCTTCCAACTCTATGATTCTGTGTTTAATAACTATGAATTTAGTTTTATGTGGTTTGTCAGATGTTTCAGTGATTTTCAGGAAGATTTTGCCATTTAACTTACCAGAAGACATTTTTCTGAGTTTGTTAACATTTTTAATTTTTAAAATTGAAATTTATTTGGAGGATAAAATTGTGAACAGTATGTTTAGAAAATTGGTAGACATTTTTATCATAGTAGATAACATTTCTAAGCATGCATAAAATGTTGTTCTGATCAAACTACTTGAAACTGATATATCTACATATATCTATATTGATTCATCAGACAGATATTTTCCTCCTGAAGTGAGGGTCCAAACCAAAGTCAACTGAAAGTAGTTTAAATCAGTATTACTTATAAAGACACTAAAAGACCAAGTGCAATAATATGTCATTCACTGACATATGTTAAAAACTGGCTACACCTTTTTCTCAAAATAATTTTATACAGGACTTGAAATAATATTTTGAAAACATTGCTTCTTGTCAAAACACAGCTTTAGTCAATCTTCTTCCTTCTTAGTGGATTCTTACTAGTGGAAGCAAGAATCCTTAATATTCAGATACTTTAATACCAGTGCACTGAATACCTTTAGAGGCTGAAGTTTGAGCATGTTTAATATCCCAGCCAGACATTTTTGGAGTTTGTTTGTTTGTTTTATGGAATACTACCTAAACTGCAGGACATGAGCAAAGTTTTTTCTGCTTAAGTCATTCAGTCATCCGTTTTGTAACGATGTTGGAACTGGGGTGGCTTTGTACATAAAATATCACACTTCAAAAAGCCTATGCAAGTCCACTTTAATTTTTTTCTTGATATATAGATTCTCAAACTTCAAAATATCTTAACTGTTATTCCTAACAGAATTAACTGTTATTCTGAATAGAAATACATGTTGCAATGCAACATGGTGTTTAAGAACTTTTTTGCCTCCTCCTGCTTAATTAAGTCCGGTAACTCCTAATTAACACTTCCTAAAGCTTTAGTTTGTCTAAGGTAGTAAGATCTAGAATTTCAAGGGTAATAGATGCTGTGCTAATTGAATGGATAGTTACGAATGTGTTGCTAAGGGATTAGCCCAAGAAAAGCTAAATACATTTAGAAAGATTTGTTCTATACAGAACGATCCAAAGAATCTTAACTGACTAGAAACTGAAAACCACGCAAAAATGAACTCCTTTACACCTGACTCTTACTAATGTGTATCTCTTCATCCTTCCTTCTCACTGACTTTGCTGGAAAAACAAACACATATGCCATAATTAACTAGATTTACAAACATGAGGTTTAACTTCTGCAACCTTGTTGCCTGATTTACTCTGACTAAGGCTGTAGAAAAGTCAGATTTGAGGAGCTAAAAGTTTCTTTTCTCTGCTGAATACAGATTTCTGCTAACCAGCCAGCCTGTTCCTTGTTAGAAGTCTTAAGATAACTTCTTTTTGCTCCCTGCTACCACGGAGTATATATTTATATGTATACACTGAAAGAGACTGTTTTTTCAGAGACATACTGAAGAGCAAGCTGCTGTGTTGGATTAGGCAGTCCATTGGTAATGTCCCAGCACACCTCTCAAGTGTCCTACAGAAATGCACTGAAGTACGTGGCATAGCAAGAATTGTCTAGTGAACAGATCTAAGTGTCTCCAAACCCCTGGAAACATCTTACTGTACTGAAGATCATTCTGGTTATTTAATTACTGTTAAATTTCCTAAAATGAATCTCTGGGTTGTCACATGATCATCTATAATATTTCATCTTTTTTTGAATTCCTTGTCCTTAAGGTCTTCTGATTAACGTTTTATTGGATATCTGAATTAGTGCCCTGGATTCAGGCTTCTTTATGTACCATTTTATGAAAGATATTTTATGAATGACCTCATTAGAAATCTAATAGCACCTAAATTCCACATCCCTCTGCACTGTCACTTTTGGTTTTCTCCTCTGTCAAACTTCTTCACAGTCATTCAAACTCACTGATTTTGCATTTGGATATAAGTATGTTGCATTAATACAATATTGAAAACTACTTTAGTGTACTTGGAAGTGAACACATTACTTTTGACAACCTATGTAACGTCTTGTACTGCCCCTATCCCATTCCCCCTTGTTCCTGGTGCTGTGAATAACAAAGTCAGTTAGTCAACGACTGAGGCTAGTTTGGCCTGACTGGTGTTTTGTCAGACAATTTATTTCCTCTGGTGAGTTCCTGGCTTAGGTTTCTTCTTCCAGTAATTTTTAGTTTCTGGTCACTGACCCCAGCTTATTTATTTGTTCTTTATACGAAGGCCACAGTAAGGTACCCCCAAACCCTTCTCTTCCACAGGCTAAACAACCTCAACTCAGATTTTCTTCATAGGAGAGTTGTTCCAGCACTGATCTTTTTTGTGGCCCTTCTCTGGACTTGGTCTAACAGATCAACATCTTTTTTTGCACTAGAGGGCTTAGAGCTGAATGCAGTACTCCAGGTGGGGTCGCACAAGAGTGGAGTAGAGGGGCAGAATCACCTCTCTCAACCTGCTGGCCATGATTCTTTTTATGCAGCCCAGGATATGATTTGCTTTCTGTGCTGCAAATGCACATTGCTGGTTCATGTCCAGTTTTGCATCTACCATTATCCCCAAGTCCTCCTCTGCAGGGCTGCTCTCAATCCATTCGTCCCCCAGTCTGTATTGATACTTGTGATTGTCCCAACCCAGGTGCAAGACCTTGCACTTGTCTTTGTTGATCTTCATGAGGTTCTCCTGGGCCCATTTCTCAAGCCTGTCAAGGTCCCTCTGGATGACACCCCTTCCTTCAGGCATATCAAATGCACCACTCAGCTTGGTGTCATCCACAAACTGAGGCATCTGAAGGTCATGGTACAGCAGGATTAACACTGAAGAAAGATCTCCTCTTGAAGATACTGTATGACCTGAGACGAATACTGTTGGGAAGAAATGAACTGTTGTCTCACATTCACTTATCATTCACAGTGATACCTCTTGTTTCCTTCATACTTAAATAATACATTATTTACTTTTTAGTCTCTGGATATATGACTTTTTTGTCTTCTTGTCTCTCTCATTCTATTTTAAATGTCCATCTATCTGACCCAATTTATGAATCTTTCTACTGGGTTCACAAGGAGAGGACTTCCAGTTTGACTCAACTAATCTTGCAGATTTTGCCATTTACAAATACTGATTTATATCTTACACTTGTTGCTGAAGTAAGTTATGCTCTTCATAATTCTGTTAGAACACAATCAACATATGTCTATCCTGAGTCAAAATTTAATTTTCCTCATGTTTGATATTAGGGTCATTTTGACTAGTTATGCTGTTAAAAGAAACAACAAAACCCCAATGAAAAATCCTTTCTGTAATTTGATGTCACAGTACTTGTTTTTGGTTTGAGTCTTATTCCTGCAATTTTGAAATAACTTATATTGTGGTCAATTCTGTTTAGTGGACCCAATGTTTTCAAACAATTCCTGTATATTACCACTTCCGATTTCCTCCTCCTGTGTGCTTTTAGAATTCATAACCCTAGAAAGAAATGGTTTAAAGGATCACACATATTTAAATCTGGCTTGTTGAGACACTGTACTGTTTTAAGTGAATCAGACTATTATTACTATTTAATTATCAGAAATATTGATTGTTAATATTAGCAAATTAGTAACATCTTTGAGCTTCTTTATTGCAAAGCATTCAATATTGTTTTCCTAATGTTAAAGTCAGTAATGTAATACAACTTGTTTACATTCATTTCTGTGAACTAACCTTTAAACATACAGATTTTCATCACCGGAACCCCCTTCACCGACACCTTTCCTTGCTTTATATTTTATGCCGTATTTTGGGAGGAAGACTCCTTTTCCTTTTTCTGATTTCTGTCGACAGCACAGCATAATTTATTCTTTTGCTGCCATGATGTTCCAGTGATCATCGTAATTCATAATTTTTATAGTTTGTTAACTTGCATCGCTTGGTTCTTTGTTTCCCACTATACCATATTTCAGCTCACCTTTTTTAATTCATTATTTATTTATGGCTTATACTGAAAGCAATAAATAAAGCCTCCACCCCCTATCTTTGAAGTATTCTGCCTGGTTCTGGATTGGAACCCGCACTTTACGCTTGTGCAATTGGGAATACCTCCTTAATTTTATTAACAAAGCTCTGGCCTCTTCAGCCTTGATCATAAATATTACACCCGCACCAGTCTCTAGTAATGTCTGTTTCTGGCAAAAGGGAATACTTTAGAATGTCTTCCTATTACTTTGCATACTTTTAAATTAACTTTTATGGTTTTCCTAACAAAGGCAAAGGCAAACTTTTATTAGTTGAAGACATTATTTCAGCATGGATGATGATATGCTTATATGGAGATAGATTTATAATCTGCAAAAAATAACAGTGTCATTGCTATTCTATAGTAAGCATAATGAATACTAAAATGGATTAAGGAGTTTCCTCCAATTAAAAAGAAATTTAGCATCAGTTACTTTATGGCTAGACTTTAAAGTATTCTGGGATCCATGTATTATGGATGGAGAACCAAATGCATTTTAAAGTGTTACTCAATATAAAATCCCTTTATTACTTGTTAACATTTGAAATGCCGTTTCTGGCTAATAGAGATGCTGTAGGAACCAAGTTGTTTCAAAAGGATTTCAGGTACACAGAGGCCAAAATCCTCCACGAGTTGCTACAGACATTAAGAAGTTTTTCAAGCAGTTGATTTGTTATAGGTCTCAGACACTTTATCATGTTGTTGGTTTTTTAATGTACAATAAGTTCTGAGCATATTTATCATTCAGTGTGGGAAAATACGCAAGCACAAACTGTGATGTTGAAGAAGGATATATAGTAATCTAAGAATTTCCACCTATCATATGAATTTCACAGTGAACTGAATGGACACTGCATAAGCAAAAAACATTGTTTGAAAGTCCTATTAATATTTTAGAAGTCTTAAGAATTAATGAATTGTCTTATTTCTTTTGCAGTATTGATACATGTAACCACTATGTGAGGGTTTTGCTGGGGGTATTTATATGCTGAGAAGGGACTTCTCAAAAGTTACATGCAAAAAAACATCAGAAAGCCTCTTTTTTGCTTATTCCTTTCTCATGTTCTTTTTTTAAGAGGATTAAAATATGTCTAAATATTCTCTTAATTAATTTGATCAAACTTTTTAAAAAAATATTCATTTTATCACAATCTCACATCAGCAAATCTTATTAAATAGAGAAGTTTTGATAGTTCAAATTATTATTCTTAAAAATATTTTCACGTTAGGTACTGTGTGTAACACTGTTACTATCTAGGCCTGTACGTTTGTATCAACACGTGCTGTGGCAGTTCTACTTGGTTTGAAAATACAATGGAGTTTTTTTGCTCCACCACCAATAAAAGAAATTTGAAATCAATTTCATTCTATGTGGAAAATGTATATCCTTTGACATTTAACTTAAGACATAGACAGTAAGTTCACATTCATGTGACAACACAGTTCAAATTGATGAAAACAATGTATTCCTTGTGTCACTGTAAATTTGATAAAAATCTGAGCATAATAAAAAAAAATGGGGAGGTGTGTTCCTTCAAGCACTAACAAAGGTTTGCTGTTCTGCTTTTCAAGAAAGATTTTTTTTTCTTCAGTCCATTAATGGAATTCTAATATTTTTACTGTATAAGTTGGTATTAGTGTTTAAGGTAGCGGCTGTAAAACAAAACAAAACAAAAACATTTCAGAAACAAATGAACCATGGATATTTCAGTCTGATATAACACCCGTACTGCGCCAATATGCCCTGTAAATTGAAATAGATCAATAAATACATACAAAAAAGCAAATGGACACTTATTTGGAATACTTAAGACATAGAAGTAACCTAATTTTGAGGTATATTATGCAACTATGACTTAATTTAGACAACAGCAGCTATGGGCTTTCTGTGTCTTTGATGATCAGGCCACATGAAACCACAAAACAAGACAGAACAACAAGATATACATGAGAAATAAGAAGGAACAACAAGAATAATTCAGCATGAATATAGAGATTTTAATAGAAGAGAAGGTTGTCCTATTTTTTACAATGTGCACTAGTAAAAAATTTCACCTGTAGGCCAAATCAGTCTCCTATGATTCGGTTAGGTTTGACACTCGAATATTACTTTAGGATTTTCCTTAGAACAAAAGAATAAAAGCCATTTTAATCAACTCTTCTTCTTTTTAATCACTGCAACATGCGTTTCATGAACAATTTATGGCACTCGAGAAAAACATGGGACTTCTTTCAGGTTTGCAAAAAACAAAAGAAAAAGGTATCCTAAAAGAGAACAGCATCACTATGGATAGAAAACAGGCAGAATATGGTAGGATATGAGCAGGCATAATTGCATGCTTTGATATTTATGATGAAAGACCTGAGCTGAAAGAAAAATGACAAAAATGCTATCTTAGCCTTTTATGAAACAAAGAAAACCTGAAGGTCGTGCAATAGTAATTTTCATCATTCCTTCCAAAGCCTTGGAAAGCTTTGAAAATTCATATGTAATAGCAGCTAGCTTTTCTAAGTGAAAGTGCTTTGAAATCATCTTCGGATATACAGTGTATAAAAGAAACCTTCATTTTTCAACTGTAACAAGAGCAAAATTATATTTCAGAACATTAAGCTGACTATTTTAAATTATGTTGTCTTAGCTCTAGAAAAATCTTTCATTACATTGTAAAATTAATTTTCTTAAACTCAGAATGTTCTGTTGTATAGATCAATTTGAAAAAAAAAATTACATCTGTAAATTAGGAAAAAAGCTCTTAAAATTACAATTTATTCACTAAAATAGAGCAAAACATGTCTGGCAAAATCCACTGAGAAGCACAAGAAATGCAAGCTAAGAATATATAATAAAAAAGGATGTTTACTGTGAGATTTCTACAGCTGCATAGCATGCTGAATTTCATTTCAATCCAAATTCCTCTATGTACAAAGTACATGGTTAAATTTAAAGATACCTACAATCTCAAATTAAGGACACCTAAATTATCTTTAAAGTAGAAGTGTATTCTGCCTAATAATATTAATTTATAATCTTCTGAATGGGTGGGATTTATTTTACCAATGAATCATTTTTTTCTGAGTTTCTGCATTTGTTTAGACTATTGGGTCTTTTTTATGTTCGACCCTGAAATAGAAGTTGAACATTTTTTAAAGCTGTAATTTGACCTCAATGCCTGCTTCCTCCAGTTGAGACTGAATCCCCAGCAGCAGGAGGAAATACGAAAAAATAACCATCTCAGGGAGAAAAAATTAATCCAATAGTTGGAAACTACTCCAAACTTAAAAAAAAAGTAGTATCTCAATGGAAAAGTAAAAGGAAAGCTATCCAACTTCTGATTTTCCTTCAGTATTACCCAGTTTGCATCAATTTCCTTATTTTTTTCCGTTATTTTTCTTAGTGGTATTTTAGGAAGTTTGCTTTTTAAGAACATGGAAATACACAAAAATTGCATTTAGTAACCCAAACAAATTAAGCATCCTGCTGCCTTTCCTGGCCAAGTCAGAAGAAAATGTGTTAGTTCTAATAAAATAATTTTTTTAGAAGTGACAAAAGCAAAGTGGAAGCTTTTATTATTCAGATTCTCTCTTTTTTTTTTCCCCCCTTTTTTTGGGAAAGACTTTTTATGTATTCCCCTCTAGGCTATCATTATTTGCACATGTGGGCAAAGCAGTCCTGCATTGTGTAGCATCCAAAAACTTCTTTACTTCTCCAGTATTTCCTGGCCACATAGATGAATAGTATTTGGTTTTAAGATGTTCTCTTTTATACTTTTTTCCTTTGATGTAATTTAGCCTTGCAGAACTCAGAGGCCACATACTAGAAGTTATCTGTTCTACTTAATTAATGTTAGGCAGAAACCCACACTATGCTTGGCTTGGTAAAATTGCACAATTGGATGTGCAGGATGAAAAATAAAGTGCAGCTTAGATTCTTGTGCTAAACCATCAAGAAAGAATTTTTGCTAGGGAAGAATGGAGGGAATGCTGCAAAACTGAGGTTTAAAAACAGGGTCTATCATGGCATTCTGTGGGTTTTAAGGTTCAGAGAAGTGAAACAATTACTTAGGTTCAACATCTTAAAGCAGTGAGACTTAGATCCAAATTTTTATCTTTGAAAATCTACATTTTGACTACTAAGTGGGGTCAGAAACAAAGAACTATTTTTTGATTGGTTTTAGAATTAATACTTTAAGCATGTAAAAACAAAAAAATTAGGAACCTAACAGTCTTTTAAGGGGAAAAAACAATACATTAATATATCCAATGCTCTTTGATGACAATAAATATAGAGCCTGGCAGTGTTAGAAAGTTAAGACAAGTCTTTGCACCCTGAGACAGCAAAAGGTACTTAAACATCAGTTCAGTGGCACAGGTGGCTGAGACTTGCTCTTTCGAGTCTGAAGGTGCCATGTATTGATTCTTAACATCTACTGGAGAATGTTAGGTTTTGACCACCTTCTGGAAGAGAAAAGTTTCTTGGCAGCTGTGAAGGTGTGACTTCTGCCATTATCTTGTTTATGTTTTCTTGTCACTCTGCTCAGAAGAGGAAGGAGCAGCTGCCCTTAAGAATTAATCTGCCCCCTTTGTCTCTGTATTTTCAGTTTTCTATCAATTTAGACTTTGCAGAGGAAGTCATATCATTACGATGATGCAACCTGTAACTCTTCAGAAAGTATTATTTCTTCAAAAAACAGCACTGGCAGGTTGTTAAGCTTGTGTTCTAAATGTATGATTAGGAATTGAAAGAATTTGTTATTGTTAATGAATGCTGCTTAATTAATGTTATTGCTACCATTTATAGTGATAGTTGTGTTGATTCCTGTAGTGGTGGTACTTAGAGTTTACCAGATAATACTCCATTGTATTAGAAACTGTATAAATATACTAGTATTCTGAAGAGCTTATCAGTGAAATACAAGACTACTAACAACAAGCGGCTACAATAAATGGATTGGAGGAGCACAGGGGAGTGAATAGACATAATTTAAATGTCTCTCCCAATATAGAGCTCTTGAACTGTCCTCTGGAGGCAGCTATTTCTCGTCATTGTTTACATTACATCACAGAAGCTTACATTATGTCACTCCTAACCACTGGCATCATAGTAGAATCAAATCTTACAGAGGGGTATGTAAGGATGTAATGTTTCTACTAACATGGCATTTTACTGCTTGAATATATTCTCTGAATACATTCAATACTTGTAAGGGTATCACTGTCCTCTCTGCTCCAGTGTCTGCTAATATGGATTCCGTGGCACAAGACGTTTCTGATAAATAAAGATATTTCTTTCAGCTTTTACGGTATGAAACTGGCCCTGTCCTTGCACTACTGTTCTTTTTGCTCTGCTAGGGAAAAGATGGTAGGTATTTCTTGGGATACTTAGTGGCCATAACCAGCTCCTGTGCAAGCTCACTGCAGTTCCCAACTGTGATGTCCATCTCCTACTACTGTGCACAAGCTGGGGTTGGGCACTGTGGGAGCTTGGTATGGCAACTGCCCTCTAACCTTCCACTTGAGTTTACTACAGTCCGTGATCAACAATGATTGAGTAGCCACAGTTAGGCATTCTGTGTTCTCTGGCATCCCTCAGTTGAAAATGTGCTGAAGCATCTCTTCGCTCCTTCAAATATTTTTCAGTTTGGTAGATTAGAACGACTATTGTTTCTTTTCACACACGCACACAAAAATCCCATAATCTTTTCCACAAAAACAACCAAAACTGAATTGGACTGAGGATTGGTCCACATTGCAACATTGGCTCAGTGTGACACATAGAGAAAGATTCTCATCTTTTTTTTTTACCAGTTTAAAAAAAAAATGTAAGTATTAAATATTTAAATGGGATCTCCTGTAATCCTCCAAAATCCTCAGGCACCACACTTTTGGAAGATAAACTTAAGGAGCCACTCTGTTTACATTTTCATCTGCCTAATTACTTTAAATAATCTAGCAGAAGTTCCCTAAATAAAATATCCCTTGTCCTTTGACACAGAAAGTCTGTCCAGGCAGCTACTCAGTATGAACCCCAAGCTCTGCTGATTTTCAGTTACCTCCATTTAATTATTCCTAAAAATCATAGAAATAGAAAAACATTCTGCTATAAGATGTCATACGGTTAAAAAAAAACCAACAACATAATTTTCACTGAGTACACATTGTTCTCTACACTTGCCTAAGGAGTCAGTTAAAGCTTTTGTTTATTTTGCCATGGTGAAACACTTTCTGTATCAGTCAGTGAAAACTGTTGTACATTTTTAGAAAGAGGTTACACCACTGTATCAACACCTTTAATGGATATAACTGTGTCTATGCTATTTGATTGCATTATTTGAGCCAGCTTTGTCTGCAAATAGCTGCAGAAGAAGTTGTGAAAACTAAGTGTAAAAGAGCTCTTGGAATAGAACGGAACTCCTTGGTCAAGGTTTTGGTCAAAATTATATATAGATATGGTGAGTTTAAATTTGTAAATCTAGCCTAAAATGCTGAGGAATTCTTCAAAACAGCTAGTGGAGTCCAGAAATTACACAGGGAGAAACTGAAGCTAAAGGTCCAGCTGTGGTCCTGAGCACATAAAAACTCTTTGATGGCAGAAGAACTGTGTGTATGGATGAGATAGGCAGTACCAGCCTACTGCAGGAATTAAAATTCTTAAGACTTACCTGTATGTCAAATTTGCTTGAAATTGGTCAGACTTCAAAAGTTATCAGCATGATTAACAGATACACAGGCAATTTGATCACAGTAAGCTTATGTTAGATTCAAAAATGAGGATCAAGCTTCACAAAGCCTAATGGGACTAATATACAGTGGTATAAAACACTAGTGATTTTTTTCAAAATCATATTTCTCAAATTTTGGTTTCCATTAAGAAAATATAACCTCAAAACATGAGATGAATGTAAGTGATCTGGGGTATCTTGGAACACCTGCTCTGGGTGGTATAAGCTGTCCCATTTTGCTCTTTGGAAAGGAGACATATAATCATCTGAGACTACAGGATAAACCATTACCACAAGTAAAGAGGACTAGAGAGAAAAAGAAAGGTGCGGGAGAGACTTGACTTCACCCAAGATTGGCAGATCTTGGACACACAAAAGGAGTGAGATAATGTTCATTTTTCAAAGACTTGCATCTAACAAATCACTCTAAAAAAAGAAAGTAATTATGTGGAGGAACTGCTCTTCCTAAGCTTTTGTTGTTTCTGTTGTGGTTGAACTAGAAGCTCGTAGATACTCTGCCACTCAGGGTTTCTGGACAATAGCTATACAGCTGACACAAGGTCTGCAGAATAGGTGTCTTATGGCTTAGAAGATGCTGGCAGTAAAATCACTTAGGATTTATTTATTAAATAACTTTAGGATGAATCATCTGAGGTTACCTTAGCCACCCTCTATATTCAATGAAAAAAAATAAGCATCTCCAAAGGGCAGTTCAGTTCACCTAAGACTCAAGCACTCTGAAGGTGCTTATCTCCCTCCATTGATTACTTCTGTGCCTAAGGTGACTAGGGTACTAATTTAGTAACCACTTAGGTGAATACAATTAAGTTTCAAAGTCCTATTTAAAAGATTCTTTCCCCAAATGCATTGACACGACTGCTACTATTATTGAAGAAATAAAAACTTAGGTGATCTACTTTTTTGGGTGTGTCTGTGTTACTCTGATAGAGGCATCCAAAGAAAAGGATATATCTATTTTGTTAATTACCTGAGAAAACTTGAGTCCTGAATAGTTCAAAAAGGGGTCATTAGGTTAAATATTTGACTTGGTTTAGACCTTTTTTCAAACACTACATAATTATTACATGATTATGATCCCATAGGGCCTAAAGAGAATCCAAATAACTCCTCATAATTTTTCAAATCAGAGACTATTCACAATGTGGGGGTGGGAAAAGGAAGCCTGTGGAGAGAGCTATGAACGAGAAATCCAACAGGAGTTTTAAAAGGAAGAACTTTCCTGTTTTGTTACAAAAGAGAGAGAACAAATAATTTGAAAAGGTTAATAGGTACAGTTGAATTATTATAAAGACCCATCTTTCTGTATTAATTGCTTTCTTGGTCAAAAAACTCAACAACAACAGAACAAAGCAAAATCAAAATAAAAACAACCAGACATCCTTTTCAGCATTAAAAAAAAAAAAAAAAAAGATTAAAAAAAGGTAGCACTGCTGAGAATTCCTGGTTGTTTACAAACTCAACATTCAAATGTTTTCATCAAAAGCTTATTTCAGGCAGCAAATGAAGTAATCTTTTTGGAAAGTAATAGGATTTTATTCTCATGAGATTCCCCCACAGAGAGGTGGCCACTTCCTTAAATCAGTCAGTCAGGTATGATGATACCTCAAATCCCAACTGCTTGAAGCAAATAAATAATAAATGAAGATGGTATTTGAGTCTGAAAAATCATCCGAGAGGTCGAGATCCTTCCTTTTGGTGAACTCTGTAAGATGTGTAGTGTGGAAGCAGAAGCTAAAGGTTAGGAGCTTGACCATGCACTGCTCTTTGGCTTGTAAGCTCAAAAGTGGCTACTAACCATGAACCAAACACATCATTGAAGGCTGGGTTTTTGTGTTTCTTTTTTTCCCCTTCATTCCTTATAGTCTAAGGTTTGCTTTCACTCCAGGGGAGTAGAGAGTCAGAAAATGCAGGAAAGAAAAGTTAGCATTCTTTCTGAGCACAAACCTGCTGCTAAGCTGGTATTTTGTATTGATTTTTCCTGAAGCCTGTAATCTTGAAAGCTTGTAACAGAGGATGAGGTAAATATCATTTTATTTGCTCAAATAGGTTTAGATTAGATTGAGATGAAAAACTAGGGACAGGCCAAATTAGGACTGAAAGCAGCAATTACAGATTATTGTTTCCAGCAGTAACTAGAATAGGTTATTTCACTGATAAAAAAGCTTGCTGAAAGAAAGAATAGGTGATTTTCCTTAAAGCCTTAAAATAATATCAATAAAAGAATAGATAAGGGAAATATAAACAGAAATTCATAACAAATTTGTTATGTTGCATGTTAAAAAAGTCAGGCTACCTGTAGAGTAAATTAGCATGTGAATTATTGAACTTGCTTAAAATGCACAGTTTAACAATATATCCTCAGAATATACACAATACGGGTGCTTAGCAAACTGGTAATATACTTTCCATTGTGTACATTTTTTCTCATCTTGTTGAAAAACAAAACATACCATTCAGCCTGAAGGGTTATAATAAAAATCAGCTCTTAAAAGTAATTCCTTCAATAAAATAGTTTCTGAGGGAAAAAAAATGTGTACAAAAACGTTCAAATGATACTGACAATAAGGCATGGAATTTAAAAGGCTTAACCATGTCTTATCTTAGAGTCTGTTTTATTTCTTCATCTTCTGAGCACTTCAAACATATGAGCTGTTATTCCGTCTTTAGATCAGTAACTTTGAATTGTTCTACCTGTCATTCTGCAGTGACTAGCACAGCTAGATGTCATACAGTGATTGTTTGCACTTTCATTCTTTCACATTAAATGGCAATCATCCGGTCCTTTTGATTTGTTTCTTTTATTTAGCCCTGAAGTTTTTACACTAGAATCTCATTAAAGCTGAACCAGTGTACTCCTGTCAAAAAACTAATGGAAAAAAGTTTAAAAGAGAAATGTTTCACCTATATTGTCACTTACTGGTGGAGTTGCATTTATCAAGATTTGCAGAGTTTACTTCTTTCATTTACGTTCTTTTGGCCTAATTCACCTCTTTCTGCTTTTTCCCCCCCTCTATTGTACAAAATTAGGATGATATGTTCTAATAAAACAGACACCTAAATAAAATAACAATGAGAAGAACAACAAATTTTATCTCCTGGAAACATTCTTTTCATAGGGCAGATATTTCCTGTTAGTAAGGATATTGTCAGAGAAATTTCCTATGCAAAGGAGTAAGCACTTCATTGAACAAACATTGTTTACAGAAGTATAACTGTGTGTCTGAGTTACAGGGACAAACAAATTAAACAAATCCTCTGTTGCTGATATTTTCAGACATATATGGTAATATTCTTTGTCATTCATGCAGACAACTAAGTCCCAACTTTGAAAATAACTCTACAACCTTTTTCCCCTCCAGCAACATTTGGGTTTTGATCCAGGTAAGACCTTTAATTACAGTATCTAAAAAAATTGATTACTGAGCTCTTCCTAAGAGTTCTCAAATTACACAGAAGTTATTCATGCAGAAGTATGGCTTGCTCTATCAGGAAAAGAAAAATCATGCAAGTCCCATTTAATCTATGGTATGAAGGACAATGAAAAATATATCCATTCAATAAGAATCTTCTTTTATCTTATGCTGCTGCACTGACAGATAAGAGAAATATATCATGTGGATTCTGATCCCTCTATGAGTTCCAGAAAATAAGATAAGGGTCTGCAAAATACTGGCAAATTAATCCCAGTGAAATTACTAACCATTTTGTCTAAAGATCCGGTAGTCAGAAGGGATAACTTAGAGGTCACCTTTACTATTAACGCTAAGGGTTTTCTAGCTGGTATTGTGACATACATTGTACATCTAAATGCCCGATCTAAAAATGAATTCCTCAGCATTTCTGAATATGAGATTTAACTCAAACGGTGGAAGGCTTTTCCCTCCCGTGTAAAACGTGATGTTTTAAGCCCTGTCTCGCATTTGCCTGTGCATAAATGATGACCTCTTCCTTAGAAACTTAAATGATGTGCAAGCTGTTAGATGTCAAAGGATCTCTGTGGCTTGAACACAAAGATAAGATAGTACTTATTAATAAAAAAATATGAAATTACTCTGACATGTAATTGTTACAGAAAATGCCTATTTAAGAAATGCATATATAAGAAATAATGACCAAAAGGGAGGGCATTTTTCAGCAGTTAATGACTAGATAGAAAAGTTAATGGCTTCAGGTGAAGTCAAGGTCGCATAACTCAGCCTGTCATTAATAGCTTGGAAATGCCCAGCCAGGAGGTCATCACTGCTATTATGAGCCATAGGAATATAAAAATATAAAGAAAAAAAATAATTACCTTTTTGTGTTTTGAAAAGTCAGAACTAAAACTGTAGGTTGCCATGGATATGTTGTTCTGTTTACTGGAGTTTTATCCTCTTAGCAGTTAAAGGCCAGGGTTGCAATTCAGCATGGTGCTGAGCCAAAACAATTAAAGCACACAGCCCAAAAAGCAAACCTCAGCATACTGGAAGATCAAGGTTCAGGCTTATAATAAGTGGAAAAGCATTCCCTCAGGTTTATTTTCAGCCATGAGTATTTCTGAGGCAATAACTTTAAGATAAATCATGCCTCTTAAAAAAATTGTTTCTTAATTTTCCCTGTTTAAATTATTATCTGGTTTGTAAGTATATCTTTACAGCTTTGCAAAAGAAATGGATAATATGCCACTAAGTCCACACTTACTCTTGAATTTCTGCCTTATTTTCACCCTTCTTTTCCTTATTTATTTTCATAACAATTTCTCATTTGTTTATTCAATCTATTTTTAATTAATAAAAATATATGATAGACACTTATCCCTGCTCTAAATCC